>NW_007742295.1:0-5312 GCF_000696425.1 Galeopterus variegatus
CACATCTGTGTGAAAGATTCATGGGGTTATAAGGGACCTGACAATCACTTTCTTTATTTCCTTCAAGTCTCTGCTCAGATGTCACTTTCCCACTGCCTGCTGGCATTCCTTTTTCCTCCTACCCTGCTGTATTCTTCTCTGAACACTTATCAACTCTGACATGCTATATATTTTACTTATTATTTATTTATTTTTTGGTAGTCTGCTTCCTATTACTAGAATGTAAACTCATGCTGGTGGGAACTTTGTGCTTTATCTATAAGTGCATTCCCAGCCCACAGAAGAGTTCCTGGGCCATACTAGGGTCTCATTTAATACTTGTTGAACCAAATAAGTGCATGAAAGGATCACAGAGAAATCTGACCACTGTGGCACAGACTGAGAAGTAAACAAATACAACCCATAATCTGGGGGCACATGCAGAAAGGCTGGGTCTGAATTGAGGCTCTGGAAATGAAGAGTCAGTCCAGGCCCTGAAGGAATCTACCAAGTAGGGTCTTTAACATGGCTCCTAAATTTCCTTGGATTATTACTGTGTAGGTTTAAAAGAAACTTGATGGAAATTAGATTGAGAGTTAAATATTTTGTGGCTTTCTGAACAGTGATAGAGGCCCTCTGCCATGTATCTGGAAGGTGCCAGGAAAAGTTCCCCACCCAAGGCTACTACTGGAGATCTTGATGGCCTTACCCAGGTCATGCCAACTTTAAATATAAACCAACAGGCAGCCTTACCAATGAGGAGGGCACTGAAGTTGAGGTGTGACTTGTCCAGAGAGATGAGAGGGTCGGTGGCTTTGCCTACCAGCAGGAAAGGGACTGTGATATTGTGTTCAGGGATTAAGAAAGTCCATAATGCTTCTGTGACATCCAGATGGGAAGGTGTGAACTGGAACACAATCTAAGGAGACAATTTGGAACACAGTGATGAGAGGCACTCTGGGGATGCAGAACTCACCCTATTCTTGTGGCCTTCAGAACTCTGGCTTCAATAGCTGCCATCTTTCCCTGCAGAGGTTGCTTAGTATCTGAGGCAGGGAAAGGAATGTAATGCAATGTTTATGTAAAGTAAGGAGGGTGATGCCAGCAACCCCAAGGAAAAACAACAGGTAGCTGTGAGGCACCTGGGAGTCTTCCACTTCCATAGACATCCTCTCTTTGGCACAGCTCCACCTCTCCACCTTTATCTCTAAGTCCCTTATATGTTTTAACTCCTCTCCCTGGCCCAGGGTTGCAGAGAAAGCAGTCGCTCAGTGCCTGGATCGATACCCCACCCAATCCTTCTCGTATGTAAGTCACTCGATAGTAAGCTCCTTGTAAACCATATGGAGTTGCCTGTTTCGTTCTTCAGTCTTAAGATAGTGGGCCTTATACTTTCAGGTCACACTTGGACAGGCACTTCTGTTTGCTTACTCCATGTATATCATGATAGCTGACATTACCAGGTGATTGCTACCTTTCCGCAGTTCTGTAAGGGCATGTAGGTATGGCTGTACCAGCAACATCAATGTCTACTTGTCCTGGACACATGTCCTCCAGAGGGAGCATACCCCACCCACAGCCTCTGCTGGCTAAGTCATGTTTTGTGCCATGTCTTTGTATGCCATGGTTGTACCACAGCTGAATAGACAGAAGAGTCAGCACCCTTCTCAGAGAAAGACAATCCACATGCTTGTCAGCAGCCTGGCACAAAGCACAACAGGACACGATTAGCAGGGCCAATCAGATTTCTCTCTCAGAAGTCTGGAATTAGAAAACGAGTGGCTGGGCCAGCTGGCAGTGGAGCTGATGGTAAAAGATACTATGAGGGTGAGCTGGGCCACGGCATGCCGTAATCCATTTGTCAAGTGAAGTTACAAAGCAACTAATAAATAAATAAATAAAAGGTGAAGAAACTGGTTGGTAGAGGGAGAATGGAGTAGATGGGTAGAGAGAAGCAGAGAGGACTGGAAGGAAAGTCCAATCTCAAAAGCTGCCCCGGGTGCTTTTTCCTTTGAGCTAACTTGAATGAGTCTCTTTGCAACTGACCCATTTAGCCAGAAAGGAACCAGACAGATTAACATGCATGGTACCTGCCAATGCCAGGATGATGCAGGGGAGGTGTTCTGGCCCCTTCTCTATGTCTTCTATAAGTTTGACCCCTGCCCTATACCTCTGTGTAAACATTTAGGACTAAGACACAGGACATGACCCCACTTTTCTGTTTTGTCCTTAGGCCCGGCCAAGTTAAAACACATCAGTGTTCTTTCACTGTTGTCAGCCCCCTGGACAAAGATAACTCTTTACTTCAGGCTACTGTATGAGTCCTAGAGTCCCCAGACATTGGTGTCCAACTCCCCTTTGCTGCTTGAATATCCTCAGCTTTTTTAAAACTGCAAGTACTAGAGCTCTCTGCTTTTCATGGTCAGCCAAGAGAGCTCAGGACTGTCTTGTTCATCAGGCTTGCCATATGGTGGCCACTCGATAAATACTTATTGATTTGATGCACCCTTAGGCAGTTCTCCCTGACTCCACCTACTGTCCATGGCACACTTGCCACGCAGAGATAGCTAGAATGATCTAAGCCTTGGGTTGAGTGGTCCTCACTTGCACAAACCTCAGCTTTCTTCTCAGGGTGGATGAATCCCTTCTTGGTAAGGCACGTGAAGGCTGGAGGGTTCTGGAGACTCTCAGTTTCTTCAGAGATCCAGCAGAAGGAGTAGGTGCTATCGGTCGGGTTCAGGATTGTAAAGGTCCTGACCAAGGGGGAAGAATTGACAGCAGAGAGTGAGAGAGGGATTGAGGATTAAGAGAAATTTCTTAGAACCTGGCCCTGGTGCAGTTCCCCATCTGGGAACCAGAACTGTTCAGGGAACGTCACTACTGTAGAAATGAAAACTCCATCTCATCTGGGGATCCAAACTATGGCTTGGGTTCTGGACTTTGGAGAGAGTGCTGCCAAGGGCACATCGGTCCCATGGATTTTCTGTGGTCAAGGTGGTGGACAGGGATTATACTTTTATGCCTTCCAAATTTTCCCAGTGTCAAAACTAAATTGACAGGATCAATTCCCTAAATGTAATGGTTCTCCAAAGTCAAACCTCTAAAACTCAGGTCAAACCCCAGGACATCAAGCCTGCTTCTAATAATCAGTCTAGCTTGTTTCTCTGAATTCCTCCTTTGAGTTTTTTAGAACGATTGACTGATATGAATTCAACCAATGCAAACCAAAGCAACTCACCGGAGATTCTTCCCTCCTATGCCCACAGTTGTGAACTCAATCACCCGGGTGTTTGGATCCAGAGTCCCACTGCTAGACCCTCGGAGCTCTGGGTTGCGCCGATAACCGCTGATGTAGTCTGAGTCTTTCAGGTCAAAATGACAAAATGGCAACAAGCTCCGCCCTTTTGCTACCAGGACTGGACCTTGCTCTCCAGGTGGCAGGTTGGGAATCCTGAGAGAATAAGGTTATTTTTATTTACGTTTTATTTTGTAAGCAGTGTTGCTTTCTTAGTTGATTGGAAATGAATATTATATCTACTAGAATGTGAGCTCCATGGGAGCAGAGGCTGGGTCTGTCTTGGTCAACAACATTACCTCAGTGCCTTGAATGGTGCATGATGCATAGTAGGTATTCATGAATTAATTACTGAATGGATGCATGCATGAATGGGCTGAGTATGAAGAGCCCGAATTTGGGTTCCTTCTGTGTACCTAAGTATGGCTGCAAGTTACTTCCTCCATCAGTGGTAAGAAAAGTCCCTGCTGTAAGATGAGCACAGTCTTACCCTTTGGGTCCTTTCATAGGCATTTAGTGGGGTAAAAAAGTGGCCTGGAAATCCCAAAAAAGTATCCTGAGCTCCTTGGAGAAGGTGAAGCAGATGTGGGCAGACTCCCAGCCCCAGGACCAAGCTGAGGTGGCCCAGGTATAGGAGGGATCTCCATGGTGTGATTGCAGGGGTTCCAGAAAGTTTTGACAGCTCACATAGGTCTTTGCAACCCTAGGCCATGGTTCACAGTATTCTTCTGTGAGGTGAGTGTTCTCCTTGGAGCTTCCCTGGGAGTGAGCACCACGTCAGGCACTTTCATCATCAGATGTCATTGGATTAGCTTTTCTATCACTGGGTCTGGGCACCATGTATTTCTCACCTACTGTGTACTAGATCCACCACCTTCCACCACTGCCCAATACTTATTATGCTTATTGTATGCTAGGCACTGTTCTAAGTTCTTTACTTGAATTAATTCATTTAATCTTCTCAACAATTCTACAAAGTAGGTGGTGTTATTTGCATTTTGTACATGAGAAAACTGAGTCCTAGAGAAGGCACAAGAAAGCGTGCTCAAATTCATGCTTGAGAAAGGACTGGAACCCACCTGGCTGTCAACTATTCTGTTGCTTAGTGGAATCCTATAATGCCAGGAAGGGGGCACTGGGGAGCGTCTGGAAAGGATTGATTAATAGGACAAAACCCAAACTCCCCCTGTTCTCCAAAAGCTGGCCCCTTTCAATCTTCCAAAGAGAAAAATTGACCATTTGGGGCTGTGGAGGGGTCTAGAGTTGGAAAGAATGGTGACAGACATGGGACACAAGAGGTGATCAGAGCTGCAGAGCTTTGCCCTGCAAAGATGGGGGTTCGGGAGAACATTTCCTTACTGGCAGAAAAGTTTGCTCTCGAAGTCTCCAATGTCCAGTGGGGAGAATTTCACTTTGAGTTTCTGAGTCTTCCGCACAGGCACGATGCCTGCAGAAGGCTCCACAGAGAAGGGTGGTGGGGAGCCATTGGTCCAGTGGTCCAGGGCGCTGTCTAGAGTGCTTCCCGTATGCAGGGTGCCCTGGCTAAGCTGATCTTTTTGAGTGGAACCTGGGGGCAAACAGAGAGTGGGTCTGCATTTGCTGTGAAAGAGTGGGTTTACAATCTGGGGGGCCATAGATAAGGGCCTATTTGAAAGGTCTGTGAATCTTCAAAATTGTAATAATAACAATAATAATAAATATTTGCCTATCAAGTGTTGGACCCTTTTCTAGTGCTTCATATGTATCAACTGCAAACTTGGGTATGGGTGTATATTTTCTTGGGAAACGGTTCATAGCTTTCATTAGTTTCTCCAAGGGGTCTGTAATCTCTCAGAAGGTTAAGACTTAAAAGACAAGATTCCTAGAGACCTGTGGGGGGCCAGAGCCCAGACTCCAGGAGGGCAGAGGTTAGCTCCTGAGTCTCTCAGGCCCATTTGGCTCTGTAGACACCACGACGTCTCTGCTGTACTTTTTCTGAGTCATGTGGGAAGCTGTCTGAGCAGTGCTGGCTTCTCAAGCAAGTTTCTTCTACTCACTG
>NW_007742295.1:5450-15040 GCF_000696425.1 Galeopterus variegatus
ATATTTGCCTATCAAGTGTTGGACCCTTTTCTAGTGCTTCATATGTATCAACTGCAAACTTGTTTATGGGTGTATATTTTCTTGGGAAAACGATTCATAGCTTTCATTAGTTTCTCCAAGGGGTCTGTAATCTCTCAGACGGTTAAGACTTAAAAGACAAGATTCCTAGAGACCTGTGGGGGGCCAGAGCCCAGACTCCAGGAGGGCAGAGGTTAGCTCCTGAGTCTCTCAGGCCCATTCGGCTCTGCAGACACCACGACATCTCTGCTGTACTTTTTCTTAGTCATGTGGGAAGCTGTCTGAGCAGTGCTGGCTTCTCAAGCAAGTTTCTTCTACTCACTGGTGACTCAGAGCAAACCCTGGGTCTTATCTGTCATCTCACTTACCTAGGTTTTCTGGCATTGCAAAGCTGACGACCTTTCCAGTATCTTCTGAGATCCAGCTGAACTCCAGCTGCACATGGCCTGAATTAATCAGGTCAAGCCTGCAAATCGATCGGGGAACAGATGTGAGAAATGTACTGCCAGTGATTTTTGTCCTGTCTGCCTATTATCTGTACTGTTATTTAACATTTTTCTTTAAGCCAAGTCACTTTATTTCTTAAATATTTCTAAAGGGCAAGTTTGAAGCAATTTTAACTGAAATCGTACATTTGATATACTAGTTATATATCCTTCTAAAACACATAAAATATATACATAGCTATTAAAAGTAAAAATATCCAGATGTTTAGCACTGAAAATCATTTTGCATACTACCAACACCCTATGCAATGAGCTCTCAGCATGTATCATGGTAATCCTGAAAAATTCCCATGACGGAGGAAACAAAATCTATTTCACATGACAGCACCTCTCTTGGGAGTAAATTCCACAGGCCCTCTCTTCCTGAATCACCTCCCACCAGAAACAATGTCCTTGTCATCAGAAGCCATTTGCCCTCTGCCTGTGGCACCTTCCGGATTGAGACACAGATTTTAGTTGCTTTGATTTCAAATTCTGAATCAGCAGAGGCTTCTCTTGCCTCAAGTTTCCCTGCTAAGACAAGAACAGGGAGACAGACGTTTTCCCTGGAATCACTATTAAACTTGAGGACAGTGGCCAGCACCGGAAAAACAAAACAAAACAAAAAAACCCCCAAACCAAAAAACTTGATCACAGTCATAGCAGGAAGATGAGGTCTTGATACAAGGAAATGATGGTGTCAGAGAAATAGGGGCGTAGTAAGAGTCAGGAATGTGGGTGGGGAGTAGATGGAGGGTGGAATATAGAGATTAGATTTCCATGATTCAACCCAGGTAGACCATGCAGGTATGCTTGAAATCAAGTGTTTTGACCACAGGGCCTTGTGTTTACCGTGTGAATTTATGAGCCCTGGTACTTATCCTAAAGATAATTTTTATAAAGTGGAGAAATCTCCATGGCACAGAGTACTTTTCCTAAAAAGAGTTCTTGGTTGAGGTCAGGGGTTGGCAGATATTTTTGTAAAGGGCCAGATGGTAAGTGTTTTTGGCTTTGTGTGCCATACAGTCTCTGCTGCAACTACTCAGCTCTGCTTTCACCGTGCGGAAGCAGCCATAGGCAATACATAAGTGAATGGGCACGGCTGTGTGCCAGCAAAACTTTGTTTACAAGAATAGGCCACAGGCCACAGGCCACAGGCCACAGTCTGCTGACCCTTGCTTTAGGCCATCAGCAGAAGATCTCACTTCCTGACATATCTTTTGGTTCTATAATAATTTGAGAGGACATTTAAAGTTCAACAAATGCAAAATGAGTTAAATGAGTTAATTACTAATTTTTATAAAGTAGAAATGTCAGTGGTTTCCATTTTTGTCTTTGCATATGTTGCTGTCTCTGCCTAGAAGGCCTTTATTCTCACTTCTTCACCTGGTTACCTTCTGTCTGTCCTCCAAAATTCAGCTGGGGAACCACCTTTTCTGGGAAGCCTTCCCTGACATGCTGTCTCTCCCATAACTTGACCTGCTTTAGGTACTCTTTTGTTGCATGCACAGGACACCATGCTGCAACTGACAATTTACCCATTTCTATCCATTTCCCTGACCCAACTCTCAGTCTACGAAATCTGTGAGGATAGGGCCCATGGCATCGTTGGGTCCCTGCATCTGAGTGTGGGTGAAGGGTTAATCCTTTTTTCTTCTCAAAGACAAATTTGGCTCTTAATTAACTTTCTAGCTTGTTCCCCTGGAAACCCAATAAAGGAGAAAGTCATCTGTATTATTAGGCAACACTGTTTACAGTAAAAATGACCCTGACCAGTAAATCACAGGTGGACTGGGAGAAATCGTGATTACCTGGAGGAAAGCCATAGCTTTGGGGTTATCTGAGTGTAGTGACTCTTGTAACTGGGCTTGTTACCTGCAGGGTTCCTGGAAACTATATCTATGGAGTGGTTATGAGAAATGTTGGCTTCTGTTGGGTATGGGACTTCTAAGCTAAGATGCACCCATACCCACTAATGTCTGAGCTGTCACCTGGGTGGGGCAATAAGAATAGACAGAATAGATCCTAGCTGGCTGTGTAGACTGCTGCAAGGACTATTCCCACCAAAGTGGGTTGCTGATGCCACTCTGGTAGACTGTGTTTCTTAGTCTATATCTTGATTTCAAGTGTGAACTTGAAAAGCTCTGTGGGTCTCAATATTTTATTGGTCTTAAGATGATACCCTGGTGCACGCTACACAGACAGGATGCCTGGTATATGCTGTCATAGATAGTGAATAAATTTTTGCTGAATGAGTGAATGACGAAATGAAAGAGCTTCTCTGACTAGTGTCGAAGAGCTTTTGATGACTCACTCAAACACTCGGGTCTGGTAAACCAGTGTTTCCTTAAAGTGCACGTCGCTCGTTTGGCACTGGTATGAAGCAAAATCCACATTGGCGCTGATCTGAAGCTGCAGCTCTCGGTGGTTTTCTTCTGTTACTGAGTGGGCAGGTTCAGGATCTGTCTCTATCACCTGTAAAAAGGCAGCTGTGTCCTCAGCGATGCAGAGCCAGCCACCTCACCAGAATAATAGCGGGATAGCACAGTACCTTATTCTACCCATGTAAATTTATACCAACCCACAAACTCAAGTTCCAGAACAAATGAGTAAGGCAAACCTACAATGACTCATAGAATGGAAAAGGAAGAAATTGAATAAGAGGAAATTACTGAGAGCATTTACGACTGCACTGGTATGAGTTTCGGAGTCAAATGAACTCCAAAGAAGGTAGAAGAAAGAGAATCATAAAGATAGGAACAGATGTTAATAAAATAGAAAACATCTAAAATGGGGAAGACCAACAAAATTGTTTATTTGAAAAGATTTTAAAAATCTTTGATGAGACTGATGAAGGAAAAAAGAGAGAAAATCAGAAATAAAAAGGGGACATCACCATCAACCCTACAGATTTAACAGATAATAAGAAAATATAAATAATTTTATAAAAATGCACATAAAAACTTACTTGAAGGGCAAATTACTAGAATAATAATTTAATAAGATTGATGCAAGGACAAATAAAAAACCCTGAAGGGTCCTATTACTATTAAAGAAACTAAATAGTAGTAAAAAAAAAAAAATCTTTAAGGGCCGGCCCTGTGGCGCACTGGATAAGTGCGCCGCTTGGGAAGCACGGCGGCACTCCCGCCCGAGGGTTCGGATCCCACATACAGACCAGTTCCCGCTCACTGGCTGAGCGAGGCGCAGGGGCAACACCGAGGGTTGCAATCCCGTTGCCGGTCCCCGGTCCGGTACGGGGGCAACACTGAGGGTTGCGATCCGTTGCCGGACACGGAAAAAGACAAGACAAAAAAAAAAAAAAAATCTTTAAAAAGTCCCCTGAAGAGCCAGTCCTATTACTACTAAAGAAACTTAATAGTAGTAACAAAAATCTTAAAGAAGACCTAAATAAATAGAGATATATGCCTTGTTAATGGAAAGGACAAATTAATAATATAAAATTTTAAATTCTTCTTAAACTGACTTATAAATGCAATCCAAACCCAATCAAGTTTCCATTAGGGTTTTTTTTTTTTACAGTATTTGTTAAATGGATCCCAAAACTATATAGAGAAATATAGGACCAAGAATAAACAAAACATTTCAGACCAAAATGGTATGGAGGACGGACTTCTCTTCCAAATATTAAGGCTGATTATGAAGCTACAGAAATTAAGGCACTTTATAGTTTTATAATTGGTACAGGAATGCACATTTTTCTTGGTCCTTTAACATGTGTTCTCCTTCATTTTCTTCCACAGGAATAGACAAATTATCAATGGAATAAAACAGAGAGACCAGAAACATCCTAGGCATATATAGAATTTAGGTGTGTGACAATGGAATCCTGCAGATTTAGGAAATGGAAGGGCTAAACAAAAAAGGGATTTGGCAAATTAGTTATCTAGATGAAAATATAAAGTTGGATTCTTGCCTCACATCATGCATAAAATCCAGGTGGGCCAGGGGCTTAAATATCAAAAGCAAAGCTCTTAACTTAAAAAAATGTATAGGTGAATATCTTTCTGGGAAAAAATGTTTTAAAAATAAGAAATAAAAAGTAATGGATATAAAAGAAGAGATTAATAAGTTTGACTACATTAAAATTGAGAACATTTTTGTTTATCAAAAGATACATTAAAGAACATGAGAAGATAAGCTACAACTTTGGTGAGAATATTTGCAGACAAATAATATAACTAGAAGAGTTTATTTATCAAAAATAAAATAACTCAAAGGACAAGCATCATAAATGAAAAATGGGCAAAAGGCATTTACATAAGAGATAACTTGCATGGTCAATAATCATATAAAGAAATACTGAACCTTATTAGGGATCAGGGAAATTCAAATTAGGCCCTTAATGAGGCCTATTTCCCATTCATTCAAATGGTAAAAATCAGGAAGTCTGACAATGCCAAGTATTGGAGAGAATGTATATCAATAAGATTTCTTTGCTGTAGGAGTATAAATTGGTACAGTCATTCTGGAAAACACTTGGGCATTATCTTGGAAAGTTGAACATTCGCATATCCTATGGCTCAGCAATTCCCCTTCTAGGAATATAAGTGCTTGCAAGTGAATACCATGCTATATGAACAATAATGCTCATAGAAACACTGTCCATAATAGCAAAATCCCAAATGATTTTCAAAAGAAGAAAGAATAAATAAAAATGGAATTTTATATAGCTGTGAAATGGATACATTACAGCCACATGCAACAATATGGATAACCACAAGCGATAACCTTCTTAAGAAATAAAGTTAAAAACTACAACTAACCAGAATGCCTTTTGGAATACATGGTTAAAAAAGAAATAAAAAACAAAAAATCAAAGGAATGAATACCACAAGGTCCAAGGCAGTGATTACCCCAAGGGGGACGCAGGGGATAAAATGGCCAAGAACCAGACAGAGTCTATGTCTTACTTCCCATGTTGGGTGTGGGTTTTCTCTATTTATTACATTATTAAAAAGAAACCAATTAAGGAATAAATAAAAGAGGGGCATTCATGGACCAAAGATGAGATCCTGTCATGAACCAAAGATTATGACAAATTTAATTCTGGACACATGAGGTAAAAAGGAACACAACTAAAAGCCATGACAGTTTTGAAGAAGAAACAGGTGGGAGGACTTGCTCAATTAGTTATCAATTCTTGAACTGAAGTTCTACCAATTACGATGAGTGGTATGTGGGACACCTGTGGCATGGATGACACGTGGCATGAGCGGAATTTCAGTTTGTCATGTTTTCCATCAAGTGGAATGCGGACCTTTTCTAGTTTCCATGAAAGAAGGAAATGGTGAGACCCTGAACTTGGAAGCAGTAGGCATACAAGCATGGCAGACCTGGTCAGATTTGTGCTTGATGTCGCTACTTACTTTTCGTTTTGTAGTGAAAGTCCCAGGTGTGTTTCTGGGCACGTCCACCCACTTGACTGTGCGCATGCGGTCATCCCAGTCAGGGACCTGGTCTGCAGGGAGCTGAAACATGATCTTGGCGATCTTGCACTTGACCCCCATCTTCTTCAGGGTGATGGGCACGTCTGACTTCATGGTCACCATTATGTCCTTGGCACATCCAGGGTGGAGGTGGCCAATCTGGGGAAGAGCCTAGTATTAGTATTTCTGGGAATTTAATCTTGAGGACTCTTGATATCTGATGACATTATGGAGATGGGGTGGAGCCAAAAGTCTTGGCAAAACATGCATCATTCAAGCCTGTATATGTAGATTGACTTACATATGTACAAGAGGTTCTTAGAAATGTAATCATAATAACAAGAGCAACTAATATTTATCAAACTGCTACTTTCTTCAGGAACTATTTTAAACCTTCACACAATTCTACTAGTCCCTACAACAACCCTGTGAGAGGTACAGCTATTACTCCTATTTTACAGACAATGAAACTTGTAATTTGCTCCAGGTCATTAATATTGGAAGAGCTGGATTCAGAGCCAAGCAGTATGGCTTCAAATGCCACACTCAACACCTTACACTTCTTATTAATAGGATCTATACAAATCATGGACAGATGAATATGGTGTACCAGCAGTTCTCAGAATGTGATCTGGTGACCGCTGGGATACCCAAGACCTTTTAAGGGGCTCCGTGAGGTTAAAGCTATTTTCATCATAATATAAACACATTATTTGGCCTTCTCTCTCTCATTTTCTCATAAGTGTACAATGGAGTTTTCTAGAGGTTACAGGGCATATGATATTGCGTAAGATTGAATGCAAAAGCAGATATGAGAATCCAGTGTTCTTCTATTAAGCCAGCTAAAGAGATTTATTATAATGTAAAATAATGCCACTCTTCTCAATTTTTTTGGAAATTATAGCCATTTTTATAAAAATATACTTGTATTAACATGTAACGGGTTTATTATTATATTTAAAAATGAATAAGTACATGTTTTTAAACATCCTCAGTTTTAATTTCTAATATGGTAAACATTGATAGATAAAATCCACATAAACCAATGCTCTCTGGGGATTCTCAATTAACATTTAAGAGTATAAGAGTGTCCTGAGATCAAAAAGTTTGAGAACTGCTGAAGTATACCAGATATATAGGAAATCCAATTTGGTGTGTAGAATAAAATCATTTATGATTTAGCACACATAAGCACACACATACATATATCTATATATATGACAATCTTATCATGTTTCTGACAGACAAAACACTTTCCTTCCTCTGGAAAGTGAGGAGATAAGAAAGCTTAGTACTTCCCAAGCATACATGCATGTGTGTGCATGTGTGTGTATGCGTGTGTGTATGCATGTAAATGGACTAGAAGAAGCTTATCTCAGCCTTTTTAAACTAATCCTTTGCTAATACAGACAATGGCCTATTAGATTATACTATATCTGTTTCCTCATAGATCATAGTAGTATTTACCTTACAGGGCTGTTGTGAGGATTAAATGAATTAACCAGGATCTTAGAACGGTGTCTGGCATATAGTAAACACTCAGTTTACACTAGCTACTATTCAGGGTTGGATTCGAGCCATGTCAGGAGGATTAAAATGAACTTTATATCCTTCCAGGAAGCAAAACTTACTCCTGGTAGTACTCAAAGATTTAAAGGTGACAAGGTAAGGTCCCTGACCCTCTTTGCTCTATCCCCCTAGAGTTCTGTACTTGAGCAGACTTGGTGGCCATGTGTAAAAAGCAGGAGGCAGTGAATACATTTGGGTGTCCCAGTGTCCTGGAAGCCTGGAAGTGAACTGTCAATAAAAAGCAACTGCTGGCCAGAGGCAAGGGCCTGCTACTGTGTTGTCCTGGGCCTTGCTCGATGTCAGTCTTCAGTCAGCAATCCATAAAATGTGTGCTATGAGAAGCTAAAAGTAGGGGTTAGAAAATTCCAGGTAAAACAAAGCTAACTAGGTTTTAATATGCCGAAGAACACGGGGAATCTTTACGTGACGGATGCCTCCTGCACCATTTTCTAAATCTCAGTTGTTCACAGAACAACCCCCTCTCCCCCCATGTAGCTTTTGGTGAACCACTTTTGAAGGACTCGGGCTCTGAAGAACACAAACCTAGGGGGACACAGATCCACAGTCTGTGACAGGAAGACTGGGACCTAGATGTATATCTACATATAGGCCTCCACAGAATTCCTCAACATCAGCCCAGCAGCAGTCTTGGCAGACCTCATTCTCTGCCCTTCCCCTCTGAGACCAGGCAGGACATGGACAGTGTCCTCTGGTATCAAGTCTGAGTGAGGGATGGTTCCTGGGCTGTCCCCCAGCTGCAGATCACCATCCCATCTCATGCATCTGTGGGAATGGGCTGGCAATCAGATTGGGGTGGCTCAGACCTAAGGGAGTCCAGGAAACAGTGAATGGCTTTCACTTACCTGTGGGGAGAAAGTAATTGTAGCTAAAAGGGGCCATTGAAACCGTATCACATTCACTTGGCTGTGATTAGTGATTGTGAAGCTCACATTATAGCTGTTTCCGATGTGGCAGTCCCCAAACTGGATGTGGTCCACCAGAGCAGCTAGGGGTTAGAAGCAGAAGGCTGGTGAGTCCTCCCTGGACTCCTCTGAGGGCCTGTTTCCTAGAAGAGGCAGTATCTGATAGACATTGTGCTTTACCCTCACGTACCCCTTTCGTTCCTGGATGGTTATATCTGAAAAACCTGGAAGCCTTGAGTAGCAAGATTCCCCCCACCCCCCAGGGAAATCTTTTATCCATCCATCCACGTTGGCCCTCACCTCCACGTGTACCAGAGAAAACAGAGGTCCTTAACTTCATTTGTTTGGTAAGACAATACTGTTAAGGGTTAGGTTGGCCAGAGAAGATACAGGAGTCCCAGTTAAATTTGATTTGCAGATAAACAATGAGTACTTTTTAGGATAAGTATGTCCCATGCAATGTTTTGGGACATACTTATGCTAAAAATTAATCATTTTATCTGAAATTAAAATTTGCTGGGGAGGGACTCCTGTATTTTGATTTGCTAAATCTGGCAACCCTATTATAGGTATGAAATCTAATTTCTGAACTTGGGTTTACTGCTGCCTCCTGCTTGACCCCTGACAAGAGAGGGGTTACCCTGTAGTTTCAAACGGGTGAAACACCAGAAGAACCAGAGTGCTGTTTTCAACCCATGTTGTGTAGACTCCCTAATGGTACATTACAATTAATTATAATTAAGCTCCTAGACAAATTGTGGAACAGTTTATAACTCACTTTATAGCAATCAACCATACAATGAGGTTGCTTAATATATGCTTTTTGATAATAACCATGAAGTAAATTTTTTCCTACCCCAAAGAATATGGTCAACTAAATGAAGCTTCAGTGCTTGATAGATTGCAGAGTCACATGTCTTTAGCTTTAATATACACCCGATCACCTGGGGCTCTTGTTAAAATGCGGATTCTGATTCAGCAGGTTGGGGTGGGTCTGAAATTCCCATTTCTTCTTTTTTTTTTTTTCCTTTTTGTCTTTTTCCGTGTCTGGCAACGGATCGCAACCCTCAGTGTCGTCCCCGTACCGGACCAGGACCGGCAACGGGATCGCAACCCTCGGTGTTGCTCCCGCGCCTCGCTCAGCT
>NW_007742295.1:16040-22178 GCF_000696425.1 Galeopterus variegatus
CCTTGCTCAGCCAGTGAGCGGGAACCGGTCTGTATGTGGGATCCGAACCCTCGGCGGGAGCGCCACCATGCTCCCAAGTGGCGCACTATATCAGTGCGCCACCGGGCCGGCCCTGAAATTCCCATTTCTAACAAGCTCCTGTGCGATGATGCTGTAGGCTCTCAGACTGCTCAATGAGTAGTGACACTGCAGAGCATGACGTTCTAGAGGCGGCACAAACCTACACCCTCTCTAATTACACAAGCCCGTCATTTTTCTTAGAATGCCTAGGATAAGTGTTTCAGATGAAACGGACAATGCCAACCCAAGCCAGCTCAAAGATAGAGACAGAGAAAACTACGAAGAGGCATTTAATCACTTACGAGCTGAACTGGCATTTGAGTATCAAAGTATAAGCTCCCTGAGAGCAGAGACTTTCTTATTAATCTTTGCAAGCCCAGGGTTCAGCACAGGGCGGGACCCATGCACACTGAAGCTCAGTAAACGTTCATTGATTGGACACAGGAATAAACAGAAGGATTGACGCGGCAACTGAGCCAGGCATGATGGAGCATGCAGTAACGTAGAGGAGATTCATGCATTAATTCTCGGGAAGCTGGGCAACCTATTATTTAAATCTCACTCATTTAAAATGACCCAAGAGCCAACAGTTGGGGACACTTCATTGCTGCTTCTCCTACCTGCCACCAGGTCTTCCACACCATTTTCTTCAAAGACCTCTATGACCTCAGGGATATCTGAGGCCTCCAGGCTGGCGGGAGCCACCAGCCCGTGGATGTTGTCCAAGGTGATGTCATCCTCATAGCCTTCTCCCACCATGTGGATGAAGGTCTCCTCGTACTGATTGTTAATCACTGACAAGTGGATGATGCCTGTCATTCTCCCAACCTTCTGGGAGTGGAAAAAGACATCAAATTCAGCTGTATTTCCAGGAGAAACAACCAGGGATGCGGTGTGAGCTTTCTTTGCTGCAAAAAGAAGAGAGAAGCTAGGATGTAGAACCAGTTTAAAGAAATATGTACCAATAAAGACCCTGGCTGGGGAGAAAGCAGCGTTAGTGTGGGAACAAGCCTTGGCTAGAGGCCACTGATGATGACACTGGGCATTCTTCCCTGGCTGGGCCCTGAGCAGTCCCCTAATGCACCAGCTACTGAGATCCATTGCCCTCAGAAGCACCCTCCACCCACCTACCTTTCTCGTTTGGTTTGTTTCCTTCTAGGATGTAGATGAAAGAGGTAGTAGGCCTCCCTTTCAGGGAGAAGACTCCTAGCTGGTCCTGCAGGTCAATATGCAGCTGGCGGAAGAAAAGCAGGATTGAATATCAGGCTTACAGGCTGCTCATGAGTTTTGAGTCTGGGGTGAGACACTGTGCTGTTTGGGGTCTAGTATTCACTTTTTTGAATTTCTTATTAAGACAGAGATATATTAAACATTAGACCTGGAGAGGACAAAAGAAAATTCAGTCAGGTCAGCCCTTGTTATCCAAGTGAGGTACTGAAGGTCCAAAGAATATAGGTGACTTTCCGGATCACACAGCTAGACAGTGTCAAAATGGGGTTGCCAATGCCTCTGCTATTGACAGAGGCAGCTGTAAAATACATGCTAGACTAATAATATGAAAATAAATACTCATAATTCTATAAGGGCTTGGATGAATGTGAATTCCTGAAAACCAGTATCTCCTAAGTACTATGCATTAGTTGCCTGATAGTGTCATGTTGAGCATCCTACCAAGATGAGAGGAAAAACAAGGTGGGTATCTGACCTACACGGAGAAAAGGAGGAGTGGTTTCCAGCCCATTGGAAGGAAGATAAGACTGAAGCCATACGTCTGATACTAGGTAGGAGAAATCAGACGATTTGAGAAGACAGTGATATTGGCACCATCATGAACAAGATGGAATAAAATAAAGAAGGAAGAAACAGGAACATCACATAGGAAGCTTCTGAGATGAAAAATTATGTATCTAGAAGTAATCTTAATAAGAAACTATAAGGAGGAATTATATGTAAAATATATTGACATAAAATAAGATCTAAATAAAGGGGTGGGAACCCTAAATGTTGCTCTGGTGGAGAGTCTAAATACGCTAAAAGTAGAAATTCTCCCCAAATAATTTATAGGTTACCCAATGAGGTTTTTTGAGGAATATTATAATACGATTTCAAAGTTCATCTGAGAGATTAATATGCAAAAATTGTTAAGAAAAGTTACAAAAACAGGGGAGTGGGTGGGCGGGAATTCACTGAACTAGATGCTAAAACATTTTATAAAGCCACAACAATGGAAACAATGCAGGGTAATGGTAAACTAAATAAATTAAACTCAAGACAACAAAAAAATCCTAGACTAAATATATAAAAAAATTTAAAAGCATCACAGAACTAAGAAGAGTAACTAAACCAAGATCTTTGGGAACATGGAAGCCCAGAAAGGTCAGCCTAACTTCTGGGCTGTTTTTCTCTTGGGGCATTTGCCAGTCTAGAAGAGGTAGATGGGAAGCTTATCTGTGCTTTTGATGTCCTCTAAGAGGACAAAAGTCCAAGGCCTGTGAAAGGTGGGAGTGTTTTCTTTGCTCTGAGCTGAGACCCCAAAGTTTTACATCATAATATGAAAGGTGAGTTGGATATAAACCAGCTCTCCCAGGGAGAGCAATCCTGCTCTGAGTCATCTGGGTAATACAGAAAACCTCAAGACCTAAAACTGGTTTATGGTAATCCTGAATTTCTAGTGCCTGCAAGTGCTAGGCAGAAGTAAATAAAAATTGTCTCTGAAGAAAAATAACATCATCTTTAGTCTAATTCTTTCTTTCTTTTTTTGTTTTTTTCCTTTTTATCTTTTTTACTGACTGGTAATGGGATCGCAACCCTCAGGGAGAGCAATCCTGCTCTGAGTCATCTGGGTAATACAGAAAACCTCAAGACCTAAAACTGGTTTATGGTAATCCTGAATTTCTAGTGCCTGCAAGTGCTAGGCAGAAGCAAATAAAAATTGTCTCTGAATAAAAATAACATCATCTTTAGTCTAATTCTTTCTTTCTTTTTTTGTTTTTTTCCTTTTTATCTTTTTTACTGACTGGTAATGGGATCGCAACCCTCGGTGTCGCGCCGGTACCGGGGACCAGCAATGGGATCGCAACCCTCAGTGTTGCGCCTGCACCACGCTCAGCCAGTGAGTGGGAACCAGTCTCCACATGGGATCTGAACCCTCGGCAGGAGCGCCGTCACGCTCCCAAGCGGCTCACTCTCCAGTGTGCCACCGGGCTGGCCCTAGTCTAATTATTTCTAAATAATATTTCAAATATAATAGCCAACACATGATCAAAAGATAACCAGGCACATGGGGAGACAGGATAACATAAATAAGAATGAGCTGAAATAGCAGATATCAGAAACAGATCTACGGGGACTTCAGATTTTGGAATTATCAGGAATAGACTGCAAAATGGCTATGATTACTGTGTTCAAGAAATTCAAGCCACGTCTGACAATTGCAGCATGAAACTAGAAACCACAAAAACTGATTGTGCCGATCTGAAAATCAAATAGAAAATAAAAATAAAAAAAAAAAAAGAAAAATCTAATGGAAATTCTAGAACTGAAAAATATAACTTAAGAACTTCACAGGAAGTCTTAACAACAGACTTAATACAGCTAAAGAGAGAGTTAAAAAACTGAAGACAGGTCAAAAGAAATTATGCAGAATGAAGCCCAGAGAAAAATGAATGGAAAACATGGTTAGGCTGAGAGACATGGAGGATATAGTGAGAAGGTCTTCCACACATTTAATTGGCATCCCAGAAGGAGAGATGAGAGAGAATGGAACAGAAGTAACACTTGAAGACATGTCTAGGAATGTTCCAAAATTGGTTTGACATCAATCACAGAACCAAGAAGCCTGGTGAATTCCAAGAAGAATAAATTAAAAGAAACCCACATGTAGACACATCACAGTGAAACTGCAGAACACAAATACAAAGTAAAAATTTGAAAGGCAGTCAGAAGAAATATTTCCTCAGTAGAACATTTCAGACTTGTAGCTGACATCTCAGTAGTAACAATGGAAACCAGAATATACTGGAATAATATCTCCCATTTGCTGAAAGAAGACGACTGTGAAAAATTGCATTAAAAATGAAAGAGAAATAGAGATTTTCAAATTACATTGAGAGAATTCACCACCAGCAGACTCACATTAAGGAAATACTAAAGAGTATTCTTCAGTTGGTAGGAAAAGAACCTCAGATGGAAAATTGGAGATGCAGAAATGTAGTACAATAAAAATAATAAATATGTGGGATTTACTTAATGAGATTTACTTAACTGTACCAATAACAACAATAGTAGTAATGTCTTACAGGGTTTAAAATATATGCAGAATCCAAAGCCCTCCACATGTTGCCCCCTTACTCTCTTATTTTATCTCCCATTGCCCTCCTACCCCTACTCTATGTGCTCACATAGCTGGGGGCTTACTGGTTCCTGCTTACTGGTTCCAGTATCTTACACGTTTTTTTGTGTGTGTGTGTGGTGTCTGTGCTTTGCAGTTTTCTCTCTCTTCCTGGGATGCATGTACTGCCCAGTATCTTACACGTTTTTTTTTGTGTGTGTGTGGTGTCTGTGCTTTGCAGTTTTCTCTCTCTTCCTGGGATGCATGTACTGCCATGCCTACTTGCTGAAACCCAACTATCCTTCCAGACCCAGCTCAAATTTCATTTACGGTTGAACTTCCTTTTAATCCCCTAGATGGGAAGAGATCAGTTTCAAAAGTCCTACAGTCCTCTGTGTAACACTTACACAATGTATCACTTTTTTGTAAAATAAAAACATAATTTAATGATTGAACCAAAATTCCCTTTACATGTTGCATCCTCACCCAATGAAGTTTCTTTTCCAGTTTTTTCCTCATTAAAAACGCAATGCTTATTACAGAAAAAAATGAAAAAATGAAGACACCAAGAATACCCATAATCCTACCCACTTAGCCTGGTGTACAGCATCGCACACTACTGTGCACAGCAGTTATCAGTGTATTGTGTAATCTGGTCTTCTCCATTCCTTGAGGGCAGAGACCATGTCAGATTCCCCTCTGCATGTCCCATGTCTTACGCACGGTTGATGTATGAGGATCATCAAAGAGATCCTCATGCATTAGGGATGGCAGAGATCCCAATGTCAGAAGTCTAACTTCTGAATGATTCTTTTCCCTTTCCATCTCATGCTTCACCCTCAAGTATTACCTGGGCAGGGATGGTGCCATTGTTCTTGAGGATGAGAGGTAATTTCTCTGAATGACCAAGCAGAAGCCTCTTAAAGAGGAGCAAGGGGTTTCCATATTGGTTACAGAGAATTGGCCGCACAACAGTCACTCTAGGGAGGTTCCCCTCACCAATGATATCAAATATGAGGCCTCGGTTCCTGGCCAAATTGCTGCAGGGAACAAGAAGATAGAGGCTTGTCAGCCTGGCATGGCAGGAATGACCTTCCATAGAGAGTGTGGTCTGTAGCCCTGCTGTAGGAGAGGAAGTTGGGAGCTGGTACCTGGGTAAGCCATCCAAGGTAGCCTCAAAGATACACTGGTAGGTCTGCATGATCTGCGGGGTGAAGGACACCGTGGCAAAGGCATGGGAGCGACTGGCAACACACATCTTGTTGGGTTCCACTTCAAAGATGTCGATGATGCGGGCAAAGGGCTGGGGAGGGGAGCAGAGACCAGAGGGTGTTAGCTACTTTGCATTTACACTGGGCTTGCTGCTCATCTCTGCTCCCCTGTTGTGAGTTCCCCCGCCCCTAAACTCTGCAGTAGACACACGCCACTGTCCGCACAGTCATCCATAGCTCCTGGAAGGAGCAGCTTACGTGCTCTGAGACCCGCCTCTGAGCAATATCTGGCTGGAGGTGGCCAGACCCATGATCTTTGACTCAAATAGATGAACACTAAGCCAGTCAGATATTCTCCGCATCACCCACCCTACCGCGGTCAAACAAGAGTGTTGTTGGATACTAATGTGCAGCTGAGCTGGAAGCTGGTTGAACCATGTGCATGACAGGGAAGCCAGACTAGAGAATGAAGCAATGGAACACCCTGAGTGAGAGACATGTGGCCCCTGAAGGATGGACAGAGTATCTGCTGGTCTT
>NW_007742296.1:0-3223 GCF_000696425.1 Galeopterus variegatus
GATGCCTTTGCACATGGCCTTTCCTCTGCCTGGAATGCTTTCCTTTATTTTACCTACCTACTTAACTCTCATTCACGCTTCACAACCCTAATCAGCCGTCACCTCTTCCAGGGGGCCTTCCCTCTCTCCCACCTAACGTAGAGAGGAGACTGACTGCCTATTCTCTTTCACCCCACACATGCTGATCTTTCCACCTTCATATGCTGTTTTGTAATTATTGTTAGCATTTGGTTCTCCCACTAGGCTTTGTGTTCCTAGCTTACTGTGCTCTGTAGAGCTTGAGTGACTGGCTCAGGGCTGGGATCTAAGGAGTGATGTTTCTGAAGCTGTTCAGTCCAGTGGTTGGAGCCCCAGATGAAAGAGCTGCTGTGTACCTTCGCCTTGCCTCCAGCATGCTTTGTTTACGTAAGTCACTCAGCTTCTGAGTTGAGAGTCTGAGTTTCTCCTTCTGCGAGATGGGAAAAATAAAATCAGTACCTCCACTATTTCAGAAGTCAGAAGCCTGTAAAGAAGATAAATCTGAGAGAGGGTTGGTGGGGGAATGTGTCAAAACCCTTTAGCTCCTTGAAAAATTCCATTACAAAGTCAAGGTGTTGGTATTGCAATTATTATTTGATTCCCAAATGGTGAGAGCACGTCCAGAAATGTGCTTTGCTTGATGAACCAATACATTTCCAGCACCCACTGATGAATGTGGGAATCGAATATCTGTCATCATGAAATAATTGACACATCCTGGTGCAATGCTTATGCTCCTCTGATGAAAGTCAGGATTCTTATTGAGAATGAGGAGAAAGAATGTAACATGGGAGCAATATTGTTTTATGGACCTTCATCTTGGTTATTAACAAATGAGCGTTACGTGTAGAAACAGAAAAGGGGGAATTCAGTAATGAAGTTTCATAGGATTATAATGATTATTAGCCTGATGATGATGAAATCCAGACTCAAAGGCATGTGGTTTCCCTGCCATTCACTGTTCTGGGCCCCTTCTGCTGATGGAGCTCGCTGGCTGCTTCTGTCCCTAACACCCCATCCTGAAGTTATCTGGGAAGTGGGCATAAATGCGGTAGGCTCCTCTAACATATCTGGACTGGGTGTCAGTAAACAGTCATAATTTTAGGTGCCCATATGTCATGAAAACAGCAAACATCTTATATTCTAGAAAGCTGGCACTCACAAGATGTAGGAGCAGTTAGTGTCAGTGAACACTCACCACCTGCCCTGCTGCCCAGCTGCCCAGCTGCCCAAGCGTCCTCTGGAAAATGAAGTCAGTCTCCCACCAGCATTTATGCTTTCTTCATTTCCCTCTGTGCACCAGAAGTCACTGGAAAGATGAATTTGCCTTTCGGAGCAGGCCTTTGCAGAGTACCCAGCAACCACAGCCATACATCACATTTTTATATCTGGCCAGGAATTCAGGCAGGTGGGGGACTCAGAGGGGCTCAGAGCCAGCATTTGATATAGACCATAGTCCCCCCTCCACCACCGCCACTTCCCTGGGAGGCAAGGAAAGTAGGGCAAAATGCTCTCAGTAAGCAGAAAAGAAATACATCTTGTCCCTTTCCTAAGTCTCTCATCTGAACTCATGTATACTTGAATATGTGAGTTTTCAGCCCTAAGTGCACATGCCCATAAATACAGAATGCCCCCCACCCCTGTGGATAACTTACCATAGTAAATAACTGGAAAGGGCATCAGCTCTGAAGCCTGAATGACCTGGTTTTGAATCCTGCCTCTGTCCCCAACGAGCTGGAAAATATTGGGTAAGTTATTTTACCTCTCTGAGCCCCAATGTCAGTGTCAGTGAAATGGGAATGCTACTATCTTCCTTATATAGTTTCATTAAAAAGAAATGGTATGTTAGGATTATACTTGTCTATGAGAAACAGAAAAATGTAAGACAATGTGGTTTCAGAAGTACATATAGTTTTTTTCTCTCTCATGTAAAATAAATCTAGGCTGGTATGGCACTCCATGGTGTGGCGTTGGAGGCCCAGGTGCATTCTTTCTTGTTGTTTGACATCCTTAGCATGCAATTTCCACCTCACAGTCCAGGATGGCTGCCTGAGTTCCAGCCATCATGTCTACTTCCTAGCCAGCAAGAATCAGGAAGGACAGCAGAAGAGCTAGCTTTGCCTCTTGACGGTCACTGCCCAGAAGTCACATAGGATCCTACTTCTGCTTATATCCCTAGTTCTTAGCAATTCAAGCCAATGCCCATGAATTATCAAACCTTAATGGGAATGTCCCACATGGTGGGACAAATGTTGACTTTGAAAAATAGAAAACGTTAGCAAAGTGAGAACACATTGTCTATAGTAAACACATTGTCATTTTATGAGAGAAAATATTAACAGCTACTTTTAATCGAGCAGTTATTACAGCCAGACACTGTGCCAAATGTTTTATATTTATTATCTCATTCAATCATCAAAACAACTCTATGAGTCAGGGACTGTTGTTATTCTGTTTTTACAGATGAGGAAACTGAGGTGCAAAAAGGTTACGGAACTTGCTCCCCATGGCTCAGAGTAGTAGAATTTGTAGCAGAAGTTGCTACTCCTTTTCCCATAAAGTCATGTTGGCATAATTTATGTTTAACATGATACACACTGGTTTTTGCTGATTCCAAGTAAATTTATTTGATTTATAAATACTCCAACCCGCAAAAAGGTTACGGAACTTGCTCCCCATGGCTCTGAGTAGTAGAATTTGTAGCAGAAGTTGCTACTCCTTTTCCCATGAAGTCATGTTGGCATAATTTATGTTTAAAATGATACACACTGGTTTTTGCTGATTCCAAGTAAATTTATTTGATTTATAAATACTCCAACCAGTGAGCTATCAAGTCTTTGGAGTCAGGCAGCCTGTGTTCATTTCCTGGCTGCACCACCAGCTGTGGGAACTTGAACAAGCTACTGGACTTATTTGAGCTCAGTCTCTTAATGTGCAAAATGGGAATAATTGTAGCGTATGTCTCTTAGGGCTGTTGTGCGGATGAAATGAGGATCATTCTGAGCAAGGTATCTGGCCCATGATAAATGCTAATTTAAATGCTGGCCATTGTCACTATTAATAAAACAATGTTATTGATATCAATGCAACTTTATAACCATTTTCAACAAGTGGTGGTCAGCTTGGCACAGACTTTACCTAGGAAGGGTAGAGTCAAACACACCAAGTACTGAGGGTGAGCAGGGCTGGCCCAGCACCCTGCCCT
>NW_007742296.1:3794-4450 GCF_000696425.1 Galeopterus variegatus
AGGGTAGAGTCAAACACACCAAGTACTGAGGGTGAGCAGGGCTGGCCCAGCACCCTGCCCTGTCCTGTGCTCTGCAGGACATGCCAGTCTCTCAGTTAATAAGACCTGGGGGTGAGGGCGAGCATGGGAGAGCAGGCCCCTTCCTCAGCAGCAGAGGGACCAGCGCAGCACTCGCCTGTCCAGCTAGGCTCCTAGCATTCTTACAGCTCTGCACTTGTGTTCTGCTGTTTGCTTTGGGCAAGTCCTTTCTCAAGCTTCTCAGCACTCCTCTCTTTGATCTTCCTGAGGGTCTGCACCTGCTACTTCTTCCTTAGGCCGTCCCTGATGAGGTGCCTTCAGTCCAATGGCTTTCCAGCTTCCCCTAAGTGCACATTGAGATCTAAGTGCTAAGTGCATCCTTAACACCTCTGATCTCAGCTGCAAGCATCTCCCTTAATCATGNTTTTTGCTTTTATAAAATGTGGTCAGTGATTATGTTTTATACATCTTTGGTTGGTGCTGTGCCTTGCATACTTTAGATGATAAGAAAAGGTTTGTTATGCTAGTATAAATTAACTAATGCATTATCCACAATATCTAAATATCTTTCAGATCCTGTGAAAGGGAATATACTTGTTCTACAATCTTTAAACATGATTCATCATACATTGTTAATC
>NW_007742296.1:10154-10557 GCF_000696425.1 Galeopterus variegatus
GGCCTCTGCAGCTCGGAGTCGTCTTTCTCAGTGCCGGCGACCTGTGCACGTCGCATTCTTTAATGTGGCTTTGGGTGCAGATCCTGAGCGGGTCCATAAACTCCCTGATGGCCTCCCTGAGCGTCACAGCACCGGGCTTTGACAGCTGGTCTGGGGACAGCCGGCCTGCGCTGTCCCTCGTAAGAGGGCTCTCTCCGCACGGCCGGTGACTATTCAAAGGCTTTTCTGGGGACTATGGTCTTTTTCCTAATCGCTGGCAGGGTTATGGTTGAGAACTGCTGACTGGTGGCTGCGGACGAGAGAGTTGGCGCTTGTCATCCAGCAAATGTCACACGTCTGCGGGTTTCCCAGGCGGTGACTTCTTACCAGTTTGGTTTCTGATATCGCTCGTGGATGGAGTTTC
>NW_007742296.1:15612-16359 GCF_000696425.1 Galeopterus variegatus
TTAGAATTACAGTTTTGCTTCAGCTCTTGAGATTACAATAAAATGTGATTATTCTGTTTGCCCTTTTTTTAAAAAAAATTAAAGTTTTTAAACATCAGTGTGTGCTTCTATTTGGTGTATATAGATTAATGTATAACAACATATGCATTAAATAAAACTGATTTTGACAAAGAATGATTGTAGATATCTGAATAATGCAATTGAGAAAGTGCAGTACTCATTCCTTTAATCAAGTAATATCTCTTAAAAATTTATTTTCCTAAGAAAGTTAATCTTAAATGGGTCATACATTGTTCAGTTTCTATCCTTCAAAATGAAGACCTTAAATTTGAATATACCATAATAGGAGTCTGAATGTAAAACAAAGGGGAATTAGTTGTGTTCTTAATTTATTTTGATAACAAACCAGGGTTTAGAATACTATCCATACATGAAAAAGTATAAGAAGGCATTTAGGAAATAGGGGGAAAATGGACAACCTTAATATTTTGAAGCCCAAGACATTTGTGTATTTTTCACAGGTGTTTTGAGAATGACAAAGATTTGCACAATTTTTTATATTAAAAACAATTTCAGTTGCCAAGAGCAATATTTGTAATTCCCCTACCCTCATAGGTAATATAAAGTTTCTTGGAAGAAACAAAAATAATCATTCCGTATTTTATAATAATTGCAAAAGCCATGAAATGCAGCTTGTTTTTTTGAACATATTATAAGTTAACAAATACTGTTATAAATAGAGAATTG
>NW_007742296.1:21910-22176 GCF_000696425.1 Galeopterus variegatus
GAGATTGAAGCTGTAATCAGAAGGCTCCCAACAAAGAAAAGCCCAGGACCAGATGGATTCATAGCAGAATACTACCAAACATTCAAAGAGGAATTGACACCGATTCTTTACAAAGTATTCCAAAAGATTGAAATAGAGGCAAATCTCCCAACTCATTCTATGAATCAAACATCATCCTGATACCAAAACCAGGTAAAGATACAAGTAAAAAAGAAAACTACAGGCCAATATCCTTGATGAACATAGATGCAAAAATCCTCAATAAA
>NW_007742297.1:0-1229 GCF_000696425.1 Galeopterus variegatus
TAATAATCATATACAGTGTATATTGACAAAATAAAAATTTAACGAAAAATAAAAAATAAATAAAAAATAAAAAATCATTTGCATTTCTTTCAAAAAAGAAAAAGAAAAAGTAACCTGAGACATAGTTCTTCACTGCAAATTTCATATTTTTTAAAAATATGTGATTTGAGGCAAAAAATTAAAATGTCAGAAGATACTGAAGAGTTGCATAACATTTACTTCAACATAAGAAAAATATACTGAGCACTTAAAATCCTAAGTTTTAAGACTGAGTTGATGCTGCCTACGCAACTCTAGTCCCTCTGCAGAGAATGCACTCCTACTCCTCACGTCTTTGTTTGAACTCCTGTTCATCTTTAAGATCCACTCAAATGTAATATCTTACATGATGTTTTCTGAAGTATACAAAAATCATCCTGAATTCTCAACACAAAAAGAATTTTTCATTAACCATGTTCTAGTTACCTTCCTTGCCTTTAAAGTATCATTCCCTCACTCCATGTTTCTCTACCAACCAATATGTGGTCTCAATGGGAAGTTCATAGTCCCTCACCACCCTAACCTAAATCATTTGTCCAGAGGTGGGCATGTGATCCAGTGAGGGCTTCCCAAGGAATTTTTAACTGGAGCTAATCATTAAACAGAATTAAAACATTATGATTAATTACACAAAAAGTAATACAATTTTTAATGGAGATATGCTTTAAAAATCATGAAATAAGACTAACAAAGGAGTCTCTAAAGTGAGTTTTGGCTTGTGGTTCTCTGTAACAAAAAAGACTTTCATTCATATAAGGATGTAGGTTAGGTGGGTGGGAATATTTGATGATTGCTTAGGAAGAGTTAGTGATTTTTTTTAAATTTATTTTATTTTTTTATTTTAACCTATCAATCTTGAAGGAGCCCCAAAGGAAAATGGCTAAATAGATTTATTTTATTGTATCTTAAGGTTCCAACTCTGGATGTTATCACTACTTGTTGCGTGACATTGAGCAAACCATTTCACTTCGCAAATTTGTTTTCTCATCTGTAAAAGAAACTAATAACTCTGCAGAGTGGTTGTAAATATCAAATGAGATAATGTGTGTAAAATACTACACGTGCTCCTAGCATTTTTGACAATTACATGGAGCATAGTCTTATAAGTTAGCTAGTACCTTACTAAGTCAATTTGCAAGAAAGTGTTGAGAGAGAGATTTTTTTGAAGTAGAAGTAAGTAGTGATATAGT
>NW_007742297.1:3730-4659 GCF_000696425.1 Galeopterus variegatus
GTTACAAATCTTTATCTTACAAAAGAGACTATAGCCTGGGGAAAATTCCCTGTCCTTTGCAAGGTTAGCCTTTGAAACTGCAAGGTTTTGGAAAACCAGGCCCTGTGAAATACATTTGCTTTATGTACACTCCACACTGATGTGAAAGTAAACACACTGCTTTCAAAAACGGCAGTTAATTAATTGATAGGACATTTGCTACTAAAGGTATTCACAGCATTTCCACCTTCTCTGCCAGAAAAAATGGTCTGGCTGAGCAAAAAGTGGACGTCTGCCATTGGTGTGAAAGTAACTGGTAGAAAGATCTAATTATTCAAATGCTGCCATTGCCTTTTATGTGGCAACTATACCTCTCATCTTTGTCTTCTTACTTCATCTTTCATAACTTTAAGAAAACAAAAAATCATACTGCAAAACTTTCCTACTAGATGTTAAAACTGAGAGGTATTCCCCTTATAATCAGCAAACATAACCACTATCAGCCCTTATGGTAAGCAATATACTGTAAATTCTACCTATCAAAATAAGGTAAGAAAAAATAAGTAGAAAGTTAAGTTAAAGGATTAAATTAATGGATATTATGTTTAGTTAAAAGATAGTAACAAAATTATAATTGTTCTCAGACAAAATGTTGAAATTCAAAAACCTCAAATGAATCTAATCCAATTATTAAAATTAATGACAAATCACAGCAGTAATGAATATAAGAAAAATTTTTTAAATATACATTTCCACAACTGGCAACTCTAAAATGGAATTTTAAAAATATAACCTCTCTGATATCAACAAAATAAAGAGAAAGAAAAAACAGGCTATTAAGAGGATTAAATATCATAAATATGACAATTCTCTCCTTGCTGATATCCGAATTCCTGAAATTCTAAGCAAAATTCAAATATTTTTAATGGAACTTGAAAGAGAGATTTTTT
>NW_007742297.1:4794-7081 GCF_000696425.1 Galeopterus variegatus
GATATCCGAATTCCTGAAATTCTAAGCAAAATTCAAATATTTTTAATGGAACTTGAAAGAGAGATTTTTTTTAAATGTATATGGAAAAGAGAAACATAAGATACAGTGACTTACAGAATTGAAAATCAAGATTATTATAATGCTTTGTTGATAAATGCAATGTGGTATTTCACACAGATAAAAAAGTAGATTAATGGAACAAAATAGAGAGCTCAAAGTCAACCACATATATGTATAAAAACTTGACTTAAAGCTGAATGGTCATTGTAAATCAATGGAAAAAAGATTGTTTACCTTTAAACGATACTTTTCTATATAGCAAAAAACAAAAACAAAACAAAAAACACACACAAAAATAGTTTTCTACTTCATACCACAACAAAAATCAATTCTGGTGGATTATTGTCCCACATACAAAAAGCAATACTTTAAAACTTTAGAAGGAAATGTTTCTCTCAGATTAGGACAAAATGTTTTTAGACAAACACAATAAGTCATAAATCAAAAGATTAATTCCACAATATTAAAATGAAGTACAGGGTATTTAAAAAAGCTCATGGAAAAATGAAATTAAAAGATAATGTAACTCTTCATCAATTTTTGGAAGACCCTTCATACCTCTGGTTATCAAGAGACACTATTTAAAAACTGAGAAGTCTAGCCACAGACAAAAAGAGACATTGCAAGAAATTCAACAAAATAATTGGTATTTAGAATATGTAAGTAGTACCACAAATCAAGAAGGAAAAAAAAAAAAAAAAACTACCCCAATGGAAAATATCAAGTACCACAAACATGTTAGTCATAGAAAAAATCTTAGTGGCCAAAAAGCCTTTAAAAATAATTTATCTCACCTGCCACCAAGAAAATGCAGATCAAGACCAGAGTGATAAAAATTCAACAATTTAGTGTTTTGTTAAAATTAATGTCCGCAGTACCTAATACACAGGAGAAGTATGCATAGACTGCTGGTACAGGTGCAAAATGTTACAGCCCCTTGAGAAAGAGGTATAAAATGTTACAGCCATGTCTATTGGCTAAAGATATGGTACCATTTTATCCACCAAGTCCGCTCCCAGGTGCATGATCTAAAGAATCCATGCATATTACTCAAGACAACAGGTAAAATAATGTTCATAGCAACCTTATTTATGAGAAAAACTGGAAAAAATGTAATTATCCATCAACAAAAGAATGGCAAAAAAACTACAATAAAATCACACAATTGTATACAAACAGCTGTGAACGTAAACAAACAATTAAAACTTCACAAATCAACACGGATAACAAAAAAGTGATAAACACAAGTTACAGAAGGAAACAGTAAAATAACAAGTATGTGTGTGTATGAGATATGTATATATGAGAATCCACACACACATATATATGTAAATATTCTCTTGCAAACATTATATTTCTCTTGCTACCCTTTCCTTCTTACTGAAACACTACTCTCTCTCTCCCTCTCTCTCTCTCTCTATATATATATATATGTATATGTATACATACATGAAGAGTACGAAATGCATGAAAATGATAGACCTCAAATTCAAGTTAGAAGCTACTTATTCAGGGCTTGTGTGACAAGAGGATGTAGTCAGGGAACAGTACCACATTGGGTACTTCAATTGTGTGGGTATTGTTTTATCTCTTAGGCTAGATAGTGTTTACCAGAGGTGCACTATGTTGCTAATTCTTTTTGTAATGTGTCTAAGGTTTCTTTATTCCTTCAAGTGTCAGCTGCACTAGTACATATGAAGTACTGCTAAGGGACTGAACTCTGGTATAGACCTAGGAGTGACAGGAGAGCTCCTCTTGTGAGTAATACTTGAGACTAAATTATTACTACTTACTCATTAACTGGGGAAGCAAAGAAGAGGTTTCTGACTCAGGCTCTTGAGTTGATAGTTTTACTAACTGACATAGGGAGTGCCTGGAAAAGAGTGTTAGGTAGGCCAGCACTCTGTTGTCTCAGTGTGCATGTAGATTAACTGGCTGTGGTTACTGATGATGGGGTTCAGGACAAGCTAGTCCAAAATATGGCACTTTGACATTTGAGAAAACAGCAGAAACATGAAGGTTTCTCTGTCCTTCACCTCTCTCCATCCCTGAAGCAGGTAATAGGATCCTCATATGAGAGGTACCCTCCCTATAACTGGAGGAAAGGAGCCAATGACACAGAGACACAAAGAATCTGAACAAACAGGCCTTGCTAAGTTGCCCCTCGGTTTATTACCATTACCTCACACCCCTTTGTTCATACTTCCCATGATCACTCTTCATCAAA
>NW_007742297.1:8027-11191 GCF_000696425.1 Galeopterus variegatus
GGTTTATTACCATTACCTCACACCCCTTTGTTCATACTTCCCATGATCACTCTTCATCAAACCTCAGCATAAAAATACACAGGTTTCCTTGATTTAGGGGTCTTTATTTCTGAAGGCACCCATGTCACATAAAACTTCTATTAAATAAATTTGTATGCCCTTCTCTTGTTAGTCTTTCTTTCGGTATAGGGACCTCAGCCATGAACCTAGCAATAGGAAAGAAAGATATTTATTTTTTCCTACACTGATCCATGTTTTATTTTCATGTTCTTGAGAAAAAGTAATCCCAGTTTCTGGGAAGTTTATCCACAAGTCTTGGTTTCCACAGGTATTTATGTTACTGAGTAGTAAAAATTTCTCCATCATTTTTTATGGGGTACAAAAGATCACATGTACAAAATGTGAGGTTGGGTTATTTCAAGGTTAAAGACATGATCATGTTGAGCCTGCTGTGGGGACAGATGCCAATTTCAAATAGGGTTATAATGGGATTCTGTTTATTGCAGAGTTTCACTCAATCTCATGTTCCAACATGGATTTAGAGAATCATTGCCCATCTGAGCTGCAAGAGCCCTCATGAAGCACTTTGGCCCAGACCCACTCTGTCAGCATGTGGATAGCTAAGCCATTCCAGACAGATGCTTTTTAAATGGCTGGCCTCTGAATCTTCTCCAAGTCCTCCATGTACCCCTAACCATTATATTGCTTTTCCGTTGGAGAGGCTTTGAGGGTTGTTTTGACTTGGAGTACCAATTAATTTTTTTTTTAATTTCTTTACCTTCTATGCGCCATCTAGTCTTCAAATAGAGAACTGTGATTGAGTTAATTTAATTTGATTGCTACAGACAAGGAAATAATGCAGTTTATTCTCTTCTTTTTGATCAATAGCAATCCTTTAGAAGTTGAATAATTTAAAATTAAGTTGAACAAAGCATTTGATTGTGGTTGGTAATCATGCAGCAGCAGGGGGCTAGTCAGGATAATAATGAGGAAGGAAGAAATAATGTTTGTCTATGTTTAGAACCAACCCAAATCTTGTGGATTTTTAGTTTCAGACCAAATTCAAATTCTCTTTTGGAGTTTGTTTACTCTTGGGCAGACATGACTTCCTGTTTCTCAACGGAGAAAAACAAGTTTTGTACAGTCCTAAAATACGATCTCATGAAGCTTTGTGGACTTTATTTTGCTCTCATGAAATATTTTATAACTTAAAGGAATCAGAATTATAAAAATAAATATTAATTTTGTGTCCAACACCATGAACATTATGAGATTTTCACAAAAGTTATACATCTTAAAAACTGATAAAAGTTTCCTGAAATGAATATTTGACAAGCACATATTACATAGCTAGTGTGTTTGATTTCTAACTTTCAGTGTGTGTTTTTAAACTATTCAATATTAATAGAAAACATCTTTTTCCTAGAACTGGACCACAAACTCCATGAAGAGTGACATGTCTATCATGTTCATCAATACAGCCTAGAGATTAGCACAGCATTTACCCCATTGTAAAAACTGTTTCTCACTATTATGAAAACCACCAGCTATCTGTAAAAATATAACATTTATTCTTACTATTCATAATATTCTTTTTAACAAATGGTGCTGGGATGACTGTATTTCCACAAACAAATGAATGAAGTTAGACCCTGACCCCTCATACCAAGTAAAAAATTTAACTCAAAATTGATCAAAGTCCCAAAAATAAGAGCTACAACAATAAGACTCCTGAAAGAAAACAGAGGTGTACATCTCTATGATCTTGGAATTAGGCAATGGCTTCTTCAATAAAGCACTTCATCAAAATTAAACCTTTTTATGCTTCAAATAATACCATCAAGAAAGTAAATGTCAATCCACAGAATTGTACGTTTTTAAGTGGGTGAATTATGTAGCATGTAAATTATATTATAATAAATCTGGTTTGAAAAATATGAAATAGGGATAAATTTGGGGAAAAAAATGTGGAGACCTGTATGGTGAATAATATAAAACATTACTAAGAGAATAAAAGAAGTTTTAAACAAATGGAGACATATACTATATCCATGGATTAGAAGACTGAATATTGTAAAGATATGACAATTATTTGCAGATTGATCTATAGATTCAGTGAGATTCCAAGAAAAGCAAGATGAAGGATTTTGGTTTTTGGTTTTTGGTAGAAATTGGCAAGTTAATTCTAAAAGTCACGGGGAAAGATGGAGGAACCAAAATAGCCAAAACAACTTTGAAAAGGAATAGTAAAATTGAAGAGCTAAAATGAGCTGATTTCAAAACTTATAAGTCTACAGTAATCAAGACAGTGTCATATTCACATAAAGATTAAAAATGTTTCTTGATGAGTACAGTCCAGAAAGAGACTCACACGTATATGATCACTTTTAAAAAGCTGTAAAGGATATTTACTGGAGAAAGCAATGACTTTTCAACAGTATTGGAACAATTACATATCAACAGGAAAAAAATAACCTTTTATCCTTACTTTGTATGTTATATGAAAATTAAATTAAAATGGATAATTGATCTAAATGTAGAATTTTAAATTGTAGATTATTAGAAGATAACATAGGACATGACATCAGAGGTGTGATCCACAAAAGAAATACTTGAAAATTGGATTTCATCAAAATTAAGAACTGTTCTTGGAAAGATGGTGGGGGATTATTTTTAGAAATCACATAACTAATGAGACTTGAATGCAGAATATACAAAGCAGAGCTGCTTTGTTAGCTCAGTTGGTTACAGAGTGGTGGTGTAGCACCAAGGTCAAGGGTTTGGATTCCCATACTAGACAGCCACCAAAAAAATAAAATAAAATTCAGAATATGCAAAGAAAACTCAAAACACAATAAGTAAAATAATCAAATGGACAAAATATTCCTCACCAAAATTAAAAAAAAAAACAAAACCCAATACTGGATGGCAAATAAGCACATGAAAAAATTCTCAACATCATTAGCCATAAAGGAAATGCAATTTATTTATTTATTTAGTTAATTGTTAGTTGTTGAATGGATTCTATTTATTTATTTATTTATTTATTTATTTATTTATTTATTTATTTATTTATTTTTAATTTGTCATTATATGGTGCAACTGGTTTTCGTGGCCCTTTACCAATTCTGTCCTTTCCCCTTTCCCTCTCCCCCTTTCCCACC
>NW_007742297.1:11566-17344 GCF_000696425.1 Galeopterus variegatus
CACCATAATTAAAAAAAAAAAAAAAAACCAACACTGGATGGCAAATAAGCACATGAAAAAATTCTCAACATCACTAGCCATAAAGGAAATGCAATTTATTTATTTAGTTAGTTAATTGTTAGTTGTTGAATGGATTCTATTTATTTATTTATTTATTTATTTATTTATTTTTAATTTGTCATTATATGGTGCAATTGGTTTTCGTGGCCCTTTACCAATTCTGTCCTTTCCCCTTTCCCTCTCCCCCTTTCCCACCTCTGGCAACCTCAGTTCTATTTTCTTCTCTTAATAAGTTCAAGGAATTATTGTGATTGCTATGTCATATTTTTTGTTGCATATTTTTCTCCTCAAAAAGAAAAAAATATGAATAAACTTAATGAATTTTCACATACAAGTATATTAGAATATTCTTATTTAAGTTGATAAAGTTGATGTTTTTTAACCTTTTCATCTTTTGAAACACACCTTTCCCTTACCTCTACTTGTAACACATACACATGTGCATGCACACATAGCCACACACAATGCACCTGTGCACACACTTGTACACATACTCCATTTTATTTTATAGTATTTTATTTTTATTGAAACAATTGATTTTACTTATTTGTGGGGTACAGAGTTGACTCTCAGTATCTGTGTAAAATATGTGATGGCCAAATCAGGATACTTGTCATATTCATTATTACAATATGTGAAATGTAGGATTCTTTGGGGGGAAGGCACAAAACAAGCCTTAATACATTTAAAAAGACTAAGATCATAGAAGATATGTTCTCTGACAACAATAACAGAAGGAAATTTAGAAAATCCACAAATATGTGGAAATTAAACAACACTCTCCCAATTAAACAATGGGTAAAAAAAAATCACAGGGAAATTGTATAGTACTTTGAGATAAAAATCAAAGCACAACATATCAAAATTTATAGGATACAGGGTTCAAGCAGTGCTTAGGGGAAATCTTAAACTTGTAAACACCTGTATTAAAAATAAGAAAAATCTCAAATCAGTAATGTAAACTTCTACCTTAAGAAAATAGAAAAAGAAGAGCAAACTAAAACAAAAGCAAATATAAGTAGGAAATAACAAAGATTACAACAGAAGTATATGAAATACAGAATTAAAAAACTGTACAGAAAATCAACAAAACCAAAAGCTGATTCTTAAAAAGATCAACAAAATTCACAAACCTTTATTAGACTGACAAAGAAAAAGAAAGAATATTGAAATTACTAAAATCAGAAATAAAGCAGGGACGTTGCTACATTGTCATTATGATTTTTTGTAGTGGTGAGAAACGTTTCCCTTAGAAACAAAAATTTTGGTTAGAAGAAAATTATAAAGCAATCCATGAACCTTTATTTTTTCAGACGAAGTATAATTACAGGTCCTCATCTCCTTGAAGATTAAGGTGGAGCTCAAGGGCTCAAGACCAAATATATTTTGCTAAGCTCTTCTCACCTACATAGATTATATCTTCTCTATGTTTCCTGAAACACAAATGCAGGAAAATAAGAGATTTCTCCTACTTACTAAAAGTCCTGTCTTTAGCATTTAAAAATATAAAAGCATGCATAAGCTTTACATAAACATCAAGTTTTGTGAAATATGTGTTTGATAATACGTGAAGTCATACAATACTGGCAATGAAAGATAAAATGCAAGTTCATAAATTGCTGTAATGTACTCCTCAAATTTTAAGAAATTCATAGAAATTATAAATGTTTCTCTTTCTGACTTCTTCTGAGTATTTGTTTCCTAGCCAAATATGAGGGGTTTTCAAAAAATTCATGTAAAGATTAGTATTATCTTTTAATTCTGTTTTTCCGTGTACTTGTTGAAATTCATGGAACTTCACATTAATGAAACATAATTTTTGAAGTTGATGAAACTGTTTATTATACTAATTCCCACATTCAATGGTGAATAAATTAAGTTGTGTTTCATCACTGGCCGCTACAGGGTAACTACTGATGGACTGCTAGTCTTTCTGCCACACCAACTATAAACCTGTGTGTGGGAACTGTTATCAGTCATTAAACAAGGGGCACTGAAAGACTGAATTTCTTGAAAGAAAAAACTCAAAGTAATTAGCCTGGTAATCACCCTGGATCCTTGCATAGGGACAATATCCTGATAATTGCACAGGAAGCAAGAGACCAAACAAGGGACCATGGGGTAGTGAGCAGAGGAAGCATGCTTCAGAGTCTGGTACTGCCAGATCTTTGGAAAAGAGCACCAGAAAAAAGATTAAAATGGAGTTTACATAGGAATGCAAGGTGGGTTTAGCACTCTAACATTAACATAAATTATTAACAGAATAAAAGATAAAAATAATTTTAGTATCTCAGTAGATGAAGAAAAAAAAATTTTTTTTCCTTTTTGTGTTTTTTTTTCGTGTCTGGCAATGGATTGCAACCCTCAGTGTTGCGCCCGTACCGGACCGGGACCAGCAACGGGATCGCAATCGCAACCCTCGGTGTCGCGCCCGCACCTCGCTCAGCCAGTGAGCGGGAACCGGTCTGTATGTGGGATCCAAACCCTCGGCGGGAGCGCCTCTGCGCTCACAAGCGGCGCACTGTAGCAGTGCGCCACCGGGCCGGCCCGAAAAATATTTTTTAAAAAGTCAAAATATATTCATAATAAAAACTCAGGATACTAGAAATAGAAGGGGACTTCCACTAACTGATAACAGGCATCTAAGAAAAATGTACAGCTAACAGAAAACTTAATGGAAGCCTACTGAATGTTTCCTCTCCATTATAGCCAACAAGGCAATTCTACTCCTCAGTATTTACTGAAGAAAAATTAAAAATTAGATCTACAAAAGTTTTGAACACTAAAATTTCCAGCAACTTCATTTATAGTAGCCAAAAACTGGAAATGACCCAAATGTCCTCCAGTAGATGAATGGATTAAAAAATTGTGGTAAACTCATTAAATAGCATGCTATGCACCATTCAAAAGCCATAATCTACTGATAATAACATGGATGGATCTCAAAAACATGCTAAGTGAAAAAATTCAGATACAAAATGTATATTTTTGTGTTATTTCCTTCAGATAACATTCTGAAACAGTTCAAGCTAAGTCATAGTGGCAGAAAGGATTTCAGTGGTTGCCTAGTGACAAGAATGAGGTGGAGATTGATTGCAAAGTGGCCAGTGGGAATTGTGTGATAGAAATGTATATCTTGATTTGGGTAGTGATTACATGGAGCAATACATTTGTCAAAACTAATCCAGCTCTACACTAAAAATGAGTACCTTATATTGAAAGTAAATTATACCTCCATAAAGTCAACTAATGGATAGAAATATAAAACTTGTACCTCTTGCAATTTTCTGAACTCAAATATAATAACTAGTTTTGCTTTACCTTGATACAATTATCATCATAATAAAGAGAAGCAGCAATACTTCATTACCTGGAAGTCCATAGAAAGATCTTCAAGTCAGGCAGAAGCATGCTCTATTCAATTCTAAAAGTAATTATTGAGTGTCTGTAATCTGCCTGGAACTGCACAGGAAATATAGGACATAAAAACAGACAGGACATTGTGTTCTCAGAAGCTTATAGTCCAATGAAGAGCTAGGACATTAGGACATTCAACAATTAATTTAATCTCACTAAGTTGCAGTTTCCACAAATCCAAACTAGGAATATTAATACCTATCTCATAATAATTTTCTAAGGATAAAAGTAGATAAAGTACATAAGTGAAATGGGCTTAGAAAAATAATACATGCTCTATAAATTGTAGTTTGAAAAATTATGAGAAAATTTAAAGTAAATAAACTCCATATGGCAAAAGAAAGAATACAATTGCATTCTTAATTACAGAATAGTATGAAAATGATGATATAAAATAACATGCCAAGAAACACTGCCTCAGCTAGAAGAGCATACTCTTGAAACTTCCAAAGAACAGATTATTATCAGGCTATATAAACTTGTAGAGAGTAAAATATGGTAGAAATTTCCTAGTTCATTTTGCTAAACTGGTGTGACCCTGTTACAAAAACCCGATAAAGATAGCTTACAAAAGAATAGACTATGGTATACATCCATGTATAAATATAGGTTTGGTTGTTTTAAATAAGTTATTAGCATGTCAGTCCAAACAGTCTATTAAAATAATACATTATGATGTGAGAAAGTATGTTTCAGGAATTCAAGGACAGTTCAACATAAAAAAAAAATCGATTAATGCCTTTCTTGACAGCAATAATTTAAAGAAAAAACCCATATAATCATCTCTAAGGATTCTTAAAAAGCAAATGATAAAATTCAACACCTACTTTGATTTTTAAAAGCTTTTAGTGAAATAGAAATTGGAAATTACTTTATAACCACAACTTTCAATGGTATGACTTTATGCCTAGAAAACCTGAAAAAAATCAATTGACAAATTTCCAGAATAAAGAATACTTCATTACAATGTCTAAGTACATGATAAATATGTGTATTTTTAAATCATGCTGTCTTTTGTGCTAGCTGTTACTTATCAGGGAAAAAAAGCAATTTTAAAAAGCCCAAAATAAGAGTGACCTAAGAATAAATTTAACAAAAAGTATCTGGAACCTATGCGAAGAAAACTGAAAAACTTTATCTAGACACTTAAAAGTTGAAAAAAAGAGAAAAATTATATTACAGTGCTGTATATTTTCCAAATTAATTATTCTTCATTGAGTTCTCATTGTTTATCATGTACTGCATACTAATTTCTAACATTGTACCTGCTTTAGAATAACGTTTTCTAGTTCTCTCCTAGGAAACATCTATGTAGCTTTCAAAACAAAGCACAGATTTCTTCCCTTCCCAAACTTTTCATTAAATTTTCAGTTATTTTGTTCTCTGGTTTTCACAACTTTCTCCAGACATCTCAATTTCTTGTTGTTGCTGTTTGTTGACAACCATTTTACACTCCTGTTCCTCTCTGTTAAAAGAGATTAGCTGAGCCTAGTTCATAGTACATACAGGTATTCAACATTTATTAGCTGATTAGGTATTTATCACTTGAATCCATATAAAAGACTTCTACAGTATTGTTGGGGGGCATAGTTTCCCATTTAATTTTTTTCTGGAAGTATCTAATGTTCAAAAATTACATTGAATAGAGTTAAAAATAATTTTAGCCACACATATTCAATATTAAATGTGTAAATTTCTTACAAAGAGAATTGTTGAGTGACCATCTGATTCAAAATGCATTCATCTCACGTACATATAAAGCCTGAACATGTATGCCAACTCAGGCTTATTTTCTCTGTTATGAAATTCCACAGATCTTCGATTTTATTTCTCTTCACAAAACCTCCAACCTTCTCCCAGTGCTTACGTTTTTCTGCAATTGCAATTCTGCCAAGTGCTGACTTTTGAGAATGTTATGCCATCAATACACCCAAAACTCAACACATCCACTGATCCTTCAAATTCAGTTTGCCTCCACGCTCATCCTTGGCTCACATCTGAGCTCACCTGTAACTATGGTAGACAAATTCTTGCATACTGAAACCTCCCACCTTGGACCTTCTCTGCTTTTCTACCTGAAGGATTTCTCTGATGCCAGGGAAGCTAGTTGGGGTCTGTAATTGCTGAGCCTGAGAACAACCCTAAACCAAAGTTCCGGCCTTCCCAGCCTCCCCAAGGACAAAACTAAAGTGTGTTTCCTACTGTCTAGTATTCATCTGCACATCACTGCACTTTGTAATGGCTTTTCTCCCTTCCCTTTCATTTCCCCAACTCTCTCACATCTGTTTCCTGTGATTACCT
>NW_007742297.1:18692-19908 GCF_000696425.1 Galeopterus variegatus
TTTTAAAATAACAAGCAGTTTGTGTGGAATATTGAAGCATATTTTACCATCAGTGCAGTTAACAACTCTGTTTAGTCTTGTATTTTCTGTGTCTATGTAACATTTTTATAGGTTCAACAAAGTACAGTTTCAACTGGACCATGCTTTCTTTTCCTACTTCCAATTAATATGTTTATTTATTTATTTATTTCAAATATTCATGAGATACAAAGCTGATTATCCCCCCTCCTGCCCATGATGTGGGGGCCAGATTCATATTGGAGACATACCCATTACCAGAAATTGCTTTTGTACCCTTTGTCCCCTTCCAATTATCCCCCAGCCTCCCTCCCCCTCCACCTCTCCCCTCAACTTCAATTTGTAGCCCTAGGAATGTTCCTTCTCTCTGATGGGTAATGGGACTACTGCGAATGGGACTACTGCGGTCTTTCTTTCCTGCCTTCCTTTCTCTCTTAGCTCCCACATATGAGTGAGCANTGATGCCAGGGAAGCTAGTTGGGGTCTGTAATTGCTGAGCCTGAGAACAACCCTAAACCAATGTTCCGGCCTTCCCAGCCTCCCCAAGGACAAAACTAAAGTGTGTTTCCTACTGTCTAGTATTCATCTGCACATCACTGCATTTTGTAACGGCTTTTCTCCCTTCCCTTTCATTTCCCCAACTCTCTCACATCTGTTTCCTGTGATTACCTACCCAGTAAACAACCTGCTCCAAAGTCCTTGACTTGGGTCTGCTTTGGAATGACCCAAAACTAGGGTTTTGTTTGTTTCTTCACTCATTTTGGATTAAGGGGAATTTAACTTATTTTGTGGGAGGTTATAGCATTTTTGCTTTTTTCTCTACTGTATTTCAGTGATCCTTGTGGGTTTATCTTGCCTTATTAGTTCTCTAAAGGCCTCTTTCCTATTCAACATTCAATCCTTTTCCTCTGTGTGATGCTGTTTTGTTCACTATTTATGTAAAAATTGTTAGAGTCTAGATCATGGAAAAAAGGAACATTACATTTTTATTTTATTATTTATTTATTTATTTTTAAATTTTTGCTCTAATTTTAAATATGTGATAATTTGATCGGGAACTGGATACAAGGTGCTTTGAAAAGTGAAACATGTCTCAGTAATAAAATTAGTACCAAGTTTGGAGTGCAGGTTTGATTCTTTTAAAATAACAAGCAGTTTGTGTGGAATATTGAAGCATATTTTACCATCAGTGCAGTTA
>NW_007742297.1:21297-22176 GCF_000696425.1 Galeopterus variegatus
TATTAATGGACATTTAGGTTGGTTTCATATCTTGGCTATTGTAAACAGAGCTGCAATAAACGTGGGAGTACAGGTATCTCTGTGACATGATGATTTCCATTCCTCTGGATGTATACCCAGAAGAGGGATTGCTGGATCATATGGAAGATCTATCTATAGTTGTTTGAGACACCTCCACATTGTTTTCCAAAGTGGATGTACTAATTTACAGTCCCACCAACAGTGCAGTAGTATTTCCTTCTGTCCACACACTAACCAGCATTTGTTATTCACCATCTTTTTGATCATGGCCAGTCTAACTGGAGTGAAGTGGTATCTCAATGTGGTTTTAATTTGCATTTCCCTGATGACTAGTAATGTTGAGCATTTTTTCATGTATCTGTTGGCCATTTGTATGTCTTCCTTTGAAAAACATCTATTCAGCTCCTTTGTCCATTTTTTAATTGGGTCATTTTTTTTTTCTGTATAATTGCTTGAGTTCTATGTATATTCTGTATGTTAGTCCCTTGTTGGATGCAGAGTTGTCAAAAATTTTCTCCCACTCTGTAGGTTGTCTTTTCACTATGTTGATTGTTTCTTTTGCTGTGCAGAAACTTTTTAGTTTGACATAGTCCCATTTGTTTATTTATTCTTTTGCTGCTTGTGCTTTTGGGCTCATGTTCATAAAGCCTGTGCCCTGACCTAACTGCTGAAGTGTTTCACCTATATTTTCCCTTAGTAATTTTATGGTTTTGGATCTTACACCTAGGTATTTAATCCATTTTGAGTTGATTTTTGTGTATGGTGAGAGATGCATATCTAAGTTTCATTCTTCTGCATATGAATATCTAGTTTTCCCAGCACCACTTGTTGAAGAGGCAATCTTTTCCTTAATGTAGA
>NW_007742298.1:0-1292 GCF_000696425.1 Galeopterus variegatus
TATCTTTTAGTATTTTGAATATATCATCCCATTCCTTTCTGGCTTTTAGGGTTTGTGATGATACGTCTGATGTTAGTCTGATTGGGGCTCCCTTATAGGTGATTTGATGCTTCTCTCTTGCAACTTTTAAGATTCTCTCTTTGTCTTTGAGTTTTGCCAATTTGAGTATAACATGTCTTGCTGAAGACCTTTTTGGGTTGAATACGTTTGGGGATCTTTGAGCTTCCTGAATCTGAAGATCTGTGTCTTTTCCTGTACCTAGGAAGTTTTCTGCCACTATTTTGTTGAATATGTTTTCAATGCAATCTCCTTTTTTCCTCCCCTTCTGGAATACTCATAGCTCGGATATTTGAGCACTTAAGGTTGTCTGATATCTCTCTCAGATTTTCTTCAGTGTTTTTAATTCTTTTTTCTTTCTTTCTTTTTTTTTTTTTTTGTCTGCCTGTGTTATTTCAAACAGCCCATCTTCAAGGTCAGAAGTTCTCTCTTCTGCTTCTGCAAGCCTGCTGGTTAAACTCTCTGTTGTGTTTTTTATTTCATTGAATGAATTCTTCAGCTCGGCAAGCTCTGCTTCATTCTTTTTCAGGGCATTGATTTCTTTGTACATTTCTTCTTTCAGGTCCTGTATACATTTCCTCATTTCTTCATGTTGTCTTGCTGAGTTTTCTTGTATCTCATTTAGTTTCCTTAGAATTATCACTCAAAATTCCTTGTCAGACATTTCAAGAGCTTCTTGTTCTATAGGATCTAGAGGTTGAGAATTAATACCTTTGGTGGTGTACTTTCTTGATTTTTCATATTTCTGGTATCTTTCCTTTGATGTTTANTCTCCAATGCGGCAGTGTTGGAAACTGATTGAGTTATGGGGGCAATCCCTCATGAATGGATTAATGCTCTCCCTGGGGCAGGGGGTATTAATGAGTAAGTTCTCACTCTATTAGTTCCCCCTAGAGCTCATTGCTTAAAAAGACTCTGGAAACTTCTCTCTCTCTCTCTCTTGCTTCCCTTCTCTTGCTTCCTGTCACCATGTGATATACTTGTATCTGCTGGCTGCCTGCCACTTTCTGCCATGAGTAGAAGCAGTCTGAGGCCCGTGCCAGATGCAGCTGTCTCAGAATCGTAAGCCAAATAAACCACTTTCCTTACAAATTACCCAGTCTCAGGAATTCCTGTTATAGCAACACAAAACGGACTAAAACAGATAGCCTTGCAGGGTAGAGTATTCTTGGCAAGCAATCTCTATCTTTTAGTATTTTGAATATATCATCCCATTCCTTTCTGGCTTTTAGGGT
>NW_007742298.1:2679-3860 GCF_000696425.1 Galeopterus variegatus
AATTTGGTATGGCTGCCTCAGTGTCTGCTCAGTTGGCCACTAGTGCCTTGGGTGCGTGGTTTCCTCAAATCTTGGGCATCTCTGGGGAGGTGCCTCTCTGGTCAGCATGCACTCTCAGGCTGGGGATGGAGTCAGGTGGTGGCAGCAAGTCCTACCTGCTGGGTCACGTGCCAGCACTGCAGGGCGTGTGGTCTCTGCAGAGGCTCTGCTTCTCTGGCTGGATGCTTCCCTGCTCTGCACGCACTCGGCTGGGCCAGGGACGGAGTCGGGTGGTCTGTTTGATTCTTTTTTATGGTTTTGATTTCTTTATTATACTTCTGATTTTGTTCATGCATTGTTTTCCTGATTTTATTTAGTTGTCTATCTGTATTTTCTTGCATCTCATTGAGCTTCTTTAAGATTAACATTTTTAAATTCTTTTTCAGGCATTTTGTACATCTTTTCTTTGGGGTTGGTTACTGGGACTTTATTAGTCTCCTTTGGTGGTGTCATGTTTGCCTGATTCTTTGATCCCTGTGTAGCACTGCATTGGCAACTGTGCATTTGAAGGAGCAAACCCCGCTTTCAGTTTTTACAGACTGGTTTCAACAAGTTAAAGTCTTCTGGAAGATCTAAAGTTTGATGGGATTGCCTCTGGGACTGCTGTTGAGTGGGGTTAGATTTGGGTCTCATGGCTGATTGGCTCCATGTTGGAGATCAAGTTGACAGCCTTGTTACAAGGGGCTCTTGTGGGTGTGCATCCTATCTGGTCCCTAGGTAGACTGGACTGTCTCTAGGACCTTGGTCTATGGGAATGGCACTGGGATGAGGGTCTGCTTCAGGGGTACAGATGGCAGGCCTGGTTCTGGGTGTACTGATGGATGTGGCTTCCTCTGGGTCTTTGGGAGGGCTCCTGTTGAATAACTGGATGGGTTCCTGGGCTGATCATACAGCCCCTGTGTCTGTGTCTGAGATGGGCTGGAACTGATTACAAGGTTCCCACAATGCAACTTTTGTCTGTGGATGGGTGCAGAGTTGTTGTGATAGTGGGATATGAGTGAGTGAACAGCTGTTCTACCATCTTGCTGAGGCTACTCTAAAAGGCCCCCTGGTAATTTTTGATTGATGTAAGATATTGTAAATTTTTTTTTTTTTTGTCTTTTTTCCGTGTCCGGCAACAGATCGCAACCCTCAGTGTTGCC
>NW_007742298.1:4853-16161 GCF_000696425.1 Galeopterus variegatus
GGGCCGGCCCAAGATATTGTAAATTTTACCAGGATGGATGCTGGATTTTTTTGTATTCTTGTAAATATACTTTGGTTTTATTCTGCTCATTTGATTTACTTGAAAACAGTTTTGTTTCAGTCTGTTTGTGTTGCTACAACAGAATACCACAGACTGGGTAAATTATAAGTAACAGAAAATTATTTCTCACAATTTTTGAGGCTGGGAAATTCAAGATCAAGGCACCTGCAGGTTTAGTGTCTGCTAAAAACCCAGTTTCTCCTTCCAAGATGGTGCCTTGAATGCTGCATCCTCCAGAGGAGAAGAATGCTGTTCCTCACATGGCAGAAGAGTGGAATACTGAACCCACTCCCATGAGACCTTTTTATAACAGCATTAATTTATTCATGAGGGCAAAGTCCTCATGATCTAAACACCTCCCATTAGGCCCCACTTCCCAATGCTGTTGCATTGGGGATTAAGTTTCCAGCACATAAATTTGAGGGGATACATTCAGACCATAGCAAGTTCGAACCTTTCAGGTCTTGCTTTTAAGATTTTTGAAGAGTGGAATAGAGCAGTCGTCATTCTAGGGATAATTATCCCCAACTACTGAGGCAAGACCCTTTTAAACACTCTATGCAAATACCCATAAATCAAGAGATTTTCAAGTTTGACTGTGGGGAATAGACACTATTTCTGGCCTGGTTCTTTCCCTGGCCTCAGGTTGTTTTCTCACACATCTGATAAATGCACAGGAGGTTACTTGAAGGGAACCCTCTGAAGATTTCCAGAGTTCTTTCTGTGCAATTCTCTTCTCTCTGGCATTCTGCCCTGTGAACTCTAGCTGCCTTGTTTTTCCCAGGATCTCAGCTTTATCTCCTCAACTCAGGTGTCCACAGAGTTCCTCTTGGGTTTCTCTTCCCTATACTAAGGCCAAGAAGTTTTCTGAAGAAGGTAAGCTTGGGCAATCATGGGGCTCACTTTATTTGTTTTCTGTCTCTTGAGAGCATTATTATCTGTTGCCTAATATCTAATGTCTTGAAAATTGTTATTTTATATATGTTGTCCATTTTTTAGTTGTTTCAGACAGGAGGGTAATCTGGTCACTATCAGAAGAAATAGAAACAACATATTTGTGTTTTAATGCTTGTATTAACCCATTTTGTGTTGCTATAACAGAGTACCTGAGACTGGGTAATTTATGAAGAACAGGGGTTTATTTGGCTTACGATTCTGAGACAGCTGCATATGGTGCAGGCCTCAGGCTGCTTCTACTCATGGTGGAAGTGGCAGGCAGCCAGCAGGTACAAACAGATCACATGGCAAGAGGAAGCGAGAGGGAGAAGGGAAGTGCCAGGGTCTTTTAAACAACCAGCTCTTGTGGGAACTAATAGAGTGAGAACTCACTCATTCATCCCCCCACCTAGGGAGAGCATTAATCCATTCATTAGGGATCCACCCCCATAACTCAATCAGTTTCCAACACTGATACATTGGAGATCAAATTTCCACATGAGTTCTGGGAGGACAATACATCCAAATTCCATTAATGCTTTTCACCCATTTTGAAAATTTTTCAGCCAGCATTTTTTCAAATATTGCTTCTGTACATTTTTCTCTCACCTCCTTTGGGAAACAAAATATTTACTGGAGATTTTGTTGTTTTTTAATTTTTTTATTATAGAACATTTTAAACATAAGCAAAAATGGGGAATAGTATGTTTAACCTCATGCACACATTACTCCTATTTAACAACTATCACTCCATAACCTATTTTATTAGATATATACATTACCCACTTTTCTCCTCTCCAAATTATCTTGTAGCAAATCCCAGTCATCATATAATTTTATTTGTAAGTATTTCATTATGTTTCTGTAAATAATAAGTACTTTTAAAAAAATCTAACCACAATACTATTCTCACCTGAAATATTTATCAGTGATCACTTAATATTAAATAACAAGCCAGTGTTCATATTTCACCAATTGTCTTTTTGGTATTTTAACTGGGTTCAAAATAAGATCTATACATTCTGACTTGTTTGTCAGATCTATCATATGAAGATTCCAAGATTCCTTCTTCATTTCTTTCTTTCTTCTTATTTCTTACAATATTTTTTATTGAAGAAACCAGGTCATTTGTCCTGATGAATTTCCCCATCTGGGTTTTGCTATTACTTTCCAATGATGTCATTTAACGTTTTCTTCTAAACCCTATATTTTCTGAAAATTGCTAGTTATAGTTATATCTGGTAATTTTATTAAATTCACGTTTAATTTTTGTGTCTTGGAAAGACTACTCCATAGGTGCTGTTGTCTATGTCCATCAGTTGGTGATAATGTCTGCTCTTAGTAGCCACTGATAATCATTTGTGCTATAAACAGTTGTTGATGATCACTGCTTGACCCATTAATTCATTAGGTATTGGAAAATGGTGATCTTCTAATTTTATTATTTCTTTTTCATTTATTAGCCATAATACACCTCATTAACTAATTGGTTATCCTAAGGCACAGATTACACAGGAGAAGAGGATAAATGCTTAACACTCTTTAGTTACCAGTTTTTGGAATAAAAATCTTTCATAGCATTCTCTAAAGGGCCCCCATGGTTTTAGTATTATTATCAACTCAGATTTAAACATATTTCATGTATTTCAGTCCCTTGCAGTTATTATTTTTGTTGATGCTCAAATTGTTATATTTGAGGCTAGTGGGAGATTTTTCAATATAATCCCCAGCATTTTTTTAACACCCCCCATAATCTCTGACCATTTCATTGCTTTGTCCTATAACAAGATGTTCCAGAAGCAACATGTACTTTTTCTGCCCCAAATGTGAAAGCAGCCATTTCTCCTCAATATTTGTTTGTTGGTGATATGGGTTGAATTGTGTCCCCCAAATTTTCATTTATTTGGAACTTAACCCCCACTGTGACAGTGTTAAGAGGGTGAGAAATCCTGTTATGAAAACTGAAAGATTGGGCCTTGAAGAAGTGATTAGGCTGTGAGGACCATGCACTCGTAAATGGATTAATCCATTGATGGTTTAATGGTGGCTATGGGCATTTTTCTGATGGCTTTTTAAGGAGAGCATGTGAGAAGCTCTCTCTCTCTCTGCTCAAGCTATTACCCTCTGAAACTGTAAGCAATAAATATTGTTTCTTTACAAATTACCCAGTTTCAGGTATTTTTGTTATGAGCAACAGAAATGGACTATCTTCAAAACCAGCAATAACCAGTAGAGTCCTCCTCACACAAGTTGTGGTCTCCTAATCAATTTGGCTAGAGGCTTACCAATTTTGTTGATCTTTTCAAAGAACTGGCTTTTAGCTTTGTTGATTTTGTTTATTGTCTATTCTTTTAATTTTATTACTTTTTGTGCTCATCTTTATTATCACCTTTCTTCTTCCTAACCTGGATTTACTTTACCCTTCTTTTTCTAGCTGTTTAAGGTGAAACATTAGATCAATTATTTTAGACTTTTATCTTTTCTATGATAGGCACTTAAAAATATGTTTCCCTCCAGTCACTGCTTTAATTGCCTTCCACAAATTTTGATGTTATATTTCCATTATCATCCTATTCAAAATATTTTCTAATCTCACTTGTGATTTCTTCTTTGACCAATTATTTATTCAGAAGAGTGTTGTTTAATTTCCAAATATTTGGGGGTTTTTTAGATATGTTATCATTATTGATATCCAATTAATCTTGTTGTGCTTTGTACAATTTCATTCTTTTTAAACTTATTGAGACTTTTTTAATAGTCCAGTGTCTTCATGTGTTTTCTGTTGCTATAAAAGAATACCATATACTAGGTAATTTATAAAGAAAACAGATTTATTTCTTACAGTTCTGGAAGCTGAGAACTCCAAAATCATGGTGCCAGAATCTGGTGAGGGCCTTCTTGCTGCATCGTAACATGGCAAAAGGCATCACATGATGAGAGGGCAAGAGTTTGTGTGTCAGCTCAGGTCTCTCTTCCTCTTCTTATAAAGCCACCAGTTCCATCATGGGGACCCTACCCTGATGACATTATCTAATCCTGATCACCTTCCAAAGGCCCCACCTCCAATCAACATATGAATTTGGGGATTAAGCTTCCAACACATGAAATTTGGGAGACATAGTCAAGCCATAGCACTCAGCATATAGTTCATCTGGGTTAATGTATCACATGCACTTGAAAAGAATGTGTATTATACGGTTGTTGATGTAGTATTCTCTCAATCTTACTTAGATCAAGGAGACTGATAGTGTTGTTCAAATCTTTTATATCTTTTCTGTACTTTTGTTTAGTTCTATCATTTGCTGAAAGGGGTTGTTTACATTTTCTACCATGATTATGGAATCCCTTTAATTCCATTAACTTTCTCTTCGTGTATTCTAAAGCTCTGTTATGATGCAGATTAATGGTCATTATGTTTTCCTGATTAATTGACCTTTTTGTCTTTATGAAATGTCCATCTTTATCTTTGGTAATATTCTTTGTCTTGAAGTCTATTTTCCCTGATATTAATATAGCCAGTCCAGTTTTCATTTCATAGTTTATTTGGTATATCTTTTTCCATTTATTTATTTTTAATCTATCTATGCTTTATATTTAAATTGTGTCTGTCGAAGGTAGTAAATAGTTGAGTCTTACTTGCTTTCTTATTTATTCCAAAAAAATCTCTGCTTTTTAATTTAACAGTTTAAATCAGAGTTGGCAAACTATGGACCATCTGTTTTTAAATGACCCACAAGCTAAGAAAGGATTTACATTTTTAAAGTGGATAAAGAAGAAAAAGGGGGAAAGGAGGAGGAGGAGGAGGAGTTGGAATCAATAGCAGTAACATAGACAGTATATATCCCACAAAGCCTAAAATATGTGTTATCCAGCTCTTTTCATAAAAAGTTCACCAATCCCTCATTTAGACCACTAACATTTAACCTAATGGTCAGTATGGTTGAATTTAAAGTTCTCATTTTATTTGTTTTCTGTTTGTCCACTCTGTTTTTTAGTCATCTGTTCTCCTTTTATTCTTTCTTTTAGACTTTTGATTAATTTTAATATTTCACTTAATTTGTCTATTGGCTTTTTAGCTGTACTTCTCTCTCTGTTTTTTTTTTAAGTGATTTTTCTAGGGATTACAACATATGTCCTTAACATTTCACAGTATACTTGATATTGAATTAATATTAAGTTCACTAGATGATATGTCCAATGCTGGGAGGTGTGTTCAGGACCCCCCAAATTATCATAGAGCAGATGCTTCTTCTGTCACTCTGGAATGGACTTTGTGGAGAGAGACATCTTCTTCTTTTCTTTAGTCTCTGCTGGTGACTCTCCTTGTGCCAATGCACTCCAGTGGCGGGCAGACCATCTGCATGGTGGTTGTGGTGGCTAGCCACTTTCACAGCAGCCATGGTTATTGTGGTGGCTGTGGTGGGCCACCACATGGGGGTGATGTTTTTGGCATGCTCCTTACCTAGTTGGTGGTGATGATGGTGGTGTGCCTAGTTGTGGGAGGAGGGTCCAGTCCATGGATCTATGCCTCAGGACCCTGGGCAGGCCCCATGGCACTGGTGGTGTGCCTAGATAATTTATATTTCTAATGCTCTTAATTCATTTGTGGATTTCCAAGTTTCTCTCTGAAATTATTTCCCTCCAATCTGGAAAGCTTCTAATAGCATATCTTGTATTGCAGGACTACTGGCAATAAACACTCTTAGTTTTCTTCCATCTGAAAATCTATTTCACTTTATTCTTGTAGGGCATTTTTGCTAGATATAGAATTCTGAGTTATTTTTTCCTCAACTCTTTAAAATATGCTTTTACTATCTTCTGTCCTTTGTAATTTCTGAGAAGTCCATAGTCATCCAAATTGTTGTTCCCCCTGTATGTAATGTGCAATTTTCTTTGGCTGCCTTCATGATGTTTTTACCTTTAGTTTTCAGGAATTTACTCATGATACTCTCTGGAATTTATCTTTTGAGGGGTTAGCTGAGCTTCTTGAACCTATAAATTTATGTCTTTCCCCAAATTTTGATTGTCTACTATAATTTCCTCAGATGTATTTCCACCTCTTTCTCTTACTTCTCCCCTCTCTTTTTAAGACTCATATCACCCTTATGTCAAGCCTTTTGATATTGTCCCACAGATCCCTTAAGCTCTTTCCATTTTTTTCAAGTTTTTTCTCTCTCTTCTTCAGATCAAATAATTCCTTGGTTCTATGTTTAAGTTCACTGACTCCCCTGTCCTCTATATTCTGCTACTAAGCACATCCAGTGATTTATTATCACTAAGAAATAATAATGATAATAAATCACTGGATGTGCTTAGTAGCAGAATATAGAGGACAGGGGAGTCAGTGAACTTAAACATAGAACCAAGGAATTATTTGATCTGAAGAAGAGAGAGAAAAAACTTGAAAAAAATGGAAAGAGCTTAAGGGATCTGTTCACCGGGCAGGCCCCAGATCAATTCTTTAAGCTTTAGCTGAACTACTTTGAATCTGTCCTAAGAATGCATGTTTCAAGGATCAGCCTGAATTTCATGCAGGGTTTACAAACAGAATAGGGGGATCTCCTTCCCCCTTCTGGAATTCTCTCTCACTCTTCAGCATCTGTCCATATTTGGCCAGGCTATTTCCCCTGATTTTTCTATTCAGAAGGACAGTGGGCTTTCTACCAGAGTTTTAGGCATTCCTGCACTGCCACAGATATTGTTGTAGCTGTGACTGCCATTGGGTCAAAGTTGAAAAAATAACTCATTCCATGTTTGTCACTTGCTCCAAGTTTAGTCTTCCCTTCAAAATTTGCCTGTCTTTGTTTAGTCTCCAGACCCTTCAGGTGGTTATGGGTTGTTCTGGTGTGGTTTAGTTTGGGTTTTTTATTTGTTTGGAGGGGGCAGGTGTTGTATTTAGTATTGTATATAGCTGTTACTTGCAAGGTTCATTTTTAAGTGCCTAGCTCTGCCTAAAGGAAGAACTTCCTTTTTTAAAGAATATATGCATTTAAAGCCTTATCACAAATATTTATATATGTGGTATTTTCATTTTATTTAGTTGAAAATTTTCATTATGATTTCTAATTTTCATTATGATTTCTTCTAATTTTTCTAATATTCTAATTTTCATTATGATTTCTTCAACTCATGGGTTTTCGGAAATTAGACTATTTGTATAAATTATTAGGTATTGGGTTTTGTAGTTGTCTTTTAGTTTCTGAGTCAATTGCACTTTCCTCATAGAATGTACTTGATGATGTTAAATCTTTGAAATGTGTTGTCTTGCTTTATGACACAGCATATGGTTAATTGTTGTAAATGAATTATTTGGAGTTGGAAAAAGTTTATTCTGCAATTATTGGGAAGTGTTCTGAATATATCCATTAAGTCAAGTTTGCTAAACATTTTGTTCCATCTTTCCAATATGATTGTGAATTTGCCTGTCTCTTGTAGTTCTGTCAATTTTTTACTATATATATGTGGTAGAGGTTATGTTATTTACATGCATATAACTTTAGAATTCTTATAAGGTCAAGGGTTCAGATCCTTGTACCAGCCATCTGCCTTTAAAAAAAATTTTTATATTTTATATCTTTCTGATAAATTGAAATTTTTGTCATTAAGAGGTATATCATGAACAGGTTCAGATCCTTGTACCAGCCAGCTGCCTTTAAAAAAAAATTTTATATTTTATATCTTTCTGATAAATTGAAATTTTTGTCATTAAGAGGTATATCATGAACGCTCACTACTCTGTTCAACATTATTGTAGTTATATCAGATTTATTTAAATTAATGTTTAAATGGAATATCTTTTTCTACCTTTATTACTTTTAACCTTTCACTGTCCTTAAATTTTAGATGTGTTCCTTACAAATAGAATATATTCGAGTTTTGCTTTTTTATCATTATTATTCACATCTGGCAAGCTTTTAACCATTTACATTTGATATAATTAAATACATATTTGGGTTTAAATCTCTTTACCATGTGCTATTTGTCATACCTGTTTTTTTCTTTTCCTTTACTTTTTGCCTTCTTTTATTTCTTCATTTTTCCCTCTATTTGCTTAGAAGTTATGTACTTTTACATTATTTTGGTTTCTTATTGGGTGATTTCATTGAATTAATAGACTTTATTTTTTAGAGCAGTTTAGGTTTACATAAAAATGAAGCAGAAAGTAGAGTGAGTTCCCATTTACCCCTTACCCTTACCCCATTCACCACCCCTAAATTCCCATTATTAACATCTTGCACTATGGTGGTACATTTGCTACAATTGGTGAGCCAGTATTGATACATTATTATTAACTAAAGTCCATAGTTTACATTAGGGTTCTCTCTTTGTACATTCTAGGATTTTGACAAATGTATATGACATGTATTCTGCCATTACAATATCATACAGAATATGGTAACTGCTCTAATAATCCTTTTAATATTTTTTAATAGTTTCCATAGAGATTACACATATCCTTGACTTATCAAAGTCTAAATTATTCATACCAGCTCAGTATAAGGACTTCTGTATTTTAAATCTTGACATATTTTAACCCCACAAGATATGGTAATTCCAAGTAGACCAAAATTGCAAATGGAAAAAAAAAATCTTTTTTATTCTCCTTAGGTACAGGAAATGATGAAAAACAGAGACAAAGTGTGAAACCTACAAAGAATGACTCTCTCTTCAGTATTGTTTACAATCATCAATACTATGTTCTGCCAATACTATGTTCTGTTTCCAATCTCAAAAAATGGTTGTTGGATAAGAATTGGTGGTGTCTCTGCCTAAATGTGTTCTTAATTTTTAAGTAAAAATCTATAGGGTATCTTTGTGAAATTCACGTAACAGTTACAGATATCAAGATGGTGGAATAGGGCCGGCCCGGTGGCGCACTCCCGCCGAGGGTTCGGATCCCACATACAGACCAGTTCCCGCTCACTGGCTGAGCGAGGTGCGGGCGCGACACCAAGGGTTGCGATCCCGTTGCCGGTCCCAGTCCGGTACGGGCACAACACTGAGGGTTGCGATCCATTGCCGGACACGAAAAAAGACAAAAAGGAAAAAAAAAAAAGATGGTGGAATAGATGGTCCCCAGCATCACTCTCTCCCACAAATACACCAATTTACAGATATAAAAAAGCAACAACAGACAAACTGGGGCTGCTAAAGCTCAGGGGAAGAGGAGGAGAGACCTATGGAGTACATGAAGGTGGGAGAAGCCATGATGAGAAAAAGAAAAATCCACTCTGACCATTTTCAAGCTCCAGCTGCATCCAGGCTGGAGCTGCTGAGCACACAAAGCAGGAGCTGGCAAAAGCCACAGCTATGCCCTTTGGATGGAGTTGCTTGGAGGCTGCAGGGGAGAAGAGGGTCTTGGTGGACCCCAGGCCAGCAATACCACTAATAGGGTTCCTGTGGACCCACACAGGAGCAAGGAGCCAAAACAACTGAAAAAAGGAGCCACTCAGAGGCCAGTGAGTCATCACAAGGGACCAGCACAGGGCCCATCCCATGGGAAGTGTTTAGAGCACAGGCAGTGGTGGAGACGGGCCCACTGGGAGAATGCTGGGGCACAGCATGGACAGCTCATCTGCACCACAATCAGTGTAGGACCACTCAGAGGAGACTGGTCAGGAATATAGAATTGCATGAGGTGCAGTTTGATGAAAAGATTCAGGCCCAGACCAGAGTTTCTACACAACCCAGGTGCACTGGATCTCTTGAGAGCCAGAAGTACCTATAAAGTCAACCATTAAAACCTGAGCTGCACAAAAAGGCTTCCCTAGGGAATGAGCAGCAAAGCAGCAATTTAGCTCAACGACAGAGCTCAAGTACTGGTCCCCGCAGGAAGTTCCCCCATTTTAGAAGTAAGCAAGGGGGACCACACCCCCTCTCCCACAACCAGGCACACTGCCAGTGCCACAGGGCCCACTCAGTGTCCTGAGGCTTGGGGCCAGAGACTGTACCCCCTCCCAGAACCAGGCACACTGCCAATGCCACCAGCAACTAGGTATGAAGCATGACAAAAACATCACCTCCATGTGGTGGCCCACCACAGCCACCACAATAACCATGGCTGCCGCTAAAGTGGCTAGACACCACAACCACCATGCAGATGGCCTGCCAGCTATTGGAATGCATTGACACAAGGAGAGTCACCAGCAGAGACCAAAGAAAAGAAGAGGATGTCTCTCTCACAAAGCCCATTCCAGAGTGACAGAAGAAGCATCTGCTCTATGATCATATTAGGGGACCTGAACACACCTCTCAGCATTGGACAGATCATCTAGGCAACAAATCAGCAGAGTAACCATTACTCTTGCAGAAGGAGAAAAGAAATCTAGGGTTATCAGAGGTGAGAGGGGGGTGGGAGGGGAATGGGGAGAGATTGGATAAGGAGCATAAAGAATAAGTACGATTTGTAACGGTATATATGCTGGTAATATTGATTTGATCAACATATATCAATGTTGAACCCCAAAACTATGTATAATCAATTATGATTCAATAAAAATATTTTTTAAAAAGTTACAGATATCTCTGGCTAATCAGACAAAAATATATGCATGTTATCCTTATTTATGCATTGATATTTCAGTATTCATTTCCTTAAAGCTCTGAGCAATAACAAATTTATAAATCCCAAAGAGGATAAAAGCCTATTAGCAATTTATATGTACTTCACATAAAGCATACAAATCTATCATGTCCCCAAGCTGTTTACAAAGTTATCAGTCAAAAAATGTGTGGAAAATAATTTGTAATGGTGCTTTTTTTTTCTCTTAATGGAAGATTATTGTTGTAATATCTCCTTTGTATTTCTTAATACTGCCAACATATTTTTACTATTTTATAACCCTACCTGTTGTAGTCTGCCATTAATGTATGTTATTTAATCTTTTCCAAGAGATAGCTCTCTTCTGGTTCTTAACCTACAGCAAAACTCAAACATGTTATAGTACTCTGTACACACCTGTGGGCGAGGCAGCATGTCACTTCCTCATCATTACCTTTATCCCCTGAGGAGTATCTACATCATGTGGAATGTGTAACCAGTCCAACTTGTATTTTAAAGCAAAAAGTTTTAACTTGATCTGTCTGGTATGAGAGTATCTGTGCAGAAATCATAACCAAGATGATCATCTGATACTACTTTTGTGGACTGAAACTTTCATTTAATTTCTATTTGAACATTGAAGCAGACTTGATTCTTTATATTGTTTAATGATTTGGTATGATTATGTGGTTGCATTACAATAAATTAAGCTTCTGTTTGAACAATCCCACACAAACTCTACTTTTCTTATATCTGATTTTCATTTCTCAT
>NW_007742298.1:17027-18238 GCF_000696425.1 Galeopterus variegatus
TGAATTTAGTTCACTGGTTTTCAGTCTTAATACCAGACAGCTTTAACATGTTTCTTAAAGCAGAACACCTCAGAGCCGAGCACACCAGCCACTTCAGCCCTTCTCATTGGCTTTCCATGATGCTTTTCATGACTGTCATTTTTGACCATTCATGATGAGGACCGCAGGACATGGGATTGGTGTGGTCCAGTTCTCCTGTCTGAACATATGTGTCTGAAAATGGAGATCAAGCTTCACATGCAGTGACTCGAGCTTTCTGCTGAAAAAGTCATCTAGTGTAGAAGATCAATCAGCTAAGAGTATGTTTAACTCTTAGTCTCTATGTGGTAGGAAGCTCAGGCCAGGAGTAAACACTACAGATGAGAATCTGGGTGTCACTAGCCATCAAACAGAAGAAAGAGGAGACTCAGAGTTGGCCCTTTCAGGATAAAGCTGACAGACAACATGGATGACAGTACAGAATAAAAGAGGGAATAAAAGTTTCAATGTCAGAGTAACCAGAGATTGAAAGACATGATCTCCCTTGAAGGAATCCTTCAAAGATGCTTATGAAAGAGTTATGCATATAGTTATGAGGTGTGAGTGTCTCAAGTGCTGTTTAATGAGCTAATTAGAATAGTGTTGGCATTGTCGGCCCTAATTATTCTAGTAGTATTATCATTAACAGTAGGAATATTGGATTTTACCTGTGCAATCCTGATTACCCTTCCTCACTCCACTCGCCAGACACCCTGATTTCCTCACAGTAATAGAAAGTGAAGTTACTAGAGTTTTTCCTGGGCCAATCCCTTCCCCTCTTCCATTTAAAGAATAAATATAACATCGCTGGTCATTAGAGAAATGTAAATCAAAACCACCACCTCACACTCACTAGGATGGCTATAACCAAAAAGGCAGGCAACAAGTATTGGTGAAAATGTGTAGGAATTGGAGCCCTCATATGTCACTGGTGGGAATGTAAGATGGTGAGGCCACTTTAGAAAACAATTTGGCAGTTCCTCAGAGAGTTAAACCTTGTGTTATCATATGACCCAGCAATTCCACACCTAAGTATACACACAAGAGAATTAAAAACACCACACAAAAATTTTTACACAAATGGGCCGGCCTGGTGGCGCACTGCTACAGTGCGCTGCTTGGAAGCGCGGCAGCGCTCCTGCCGAGGGTTCGGATCGCACATACAGACCGGTTCCCGCTCACTGGCTGAGCGA
>NW_007742298.1:18532-22174 GCF_000696425.1 Galeopterus variegatus
TTGCAATCCCGTTGCCAGTCCCGGTCCGGTACGGGCGCGACACTGAGGGTTGCGATCCGTTACTGGACACGAAAAAAGAGACAAAAAGGGAAAGAAAAAAAAAATTTTACACAAATGCTCATAGCAGTATTGATAATAACCAAAAAGTGGAAACAACCCAAATGTCCATCAACTGATGGATTAAAAAAATTGTATACACATATAATGGAATATTATTCAGCCTTAAAAAGGGAGGAAATCCTGTCACATGCTGCAACATAGATGAACGTTGAGGACCTTATGCTAAATGAAATAAGCCAGTCACAAAAAGACAAATATTGCATGATTCCACTTATATGAGGTATCTAAAGTAGTCAAATTTGTAGAAATAGAAAGTAGAGGGCCGGCCCGATGGTGCACTGGATAGTGTGCCGCTTGGGAGTGCGGTGGCGCTCCCGCCCGAGGGTTCAGATCCCACATACAGACCGGTTCCTGCTCACTGGCTGAGCGAGGCGCGGGAGCTATGCCAAGGGTTGCGATCCCGTTGCCGGTCCCCGGTCCGGTACGGGGGCAACACTGAGGGTTGCGATCCGTTGCCAGACACGGAAAAAGACAAAAAGACAAAAAAAAAAAAAAAGTAGAATGCTGGTTACCGGGGGCTAGGGAGAGAGGAAATGGGGACTTATTTAATGGATATAGACTTTCAGTTTTCCAAAATGGAAAGGCTGTGGAGGTCTACCACACAATAATGTGAATAGACTTAGCATTACTAAACTGTACACTTAAAAATGACTACAATGGTCAATTTTATGTTATATGTGTTTTAGCCACAATCAAAAATGTTTTAAATGAAAAAAATGATATATCCATAAAATGCAATAATATTCAGTGATGAAAAGGAATGAAGTACTGAGACATGACTATGACATGGAAGGGCAGGGAAATATTGACCTGAGTGAAGGAAGCCAGACATAAAAGGCTGAATATTATATGGTTTCACTTACATGAAATCCAGAATAGGAAAATCCATAGAAACAGTAGTAGATTAGGGGTTGCCAAGGGCTGAGGGGTAATGGGGAGTGGCTGCTAATGGGCATGAGGTTTCTTTTGGGGGTGATGAAAATGTTCTTGAATTAGATAATGGTAATGGTTGCTCAACTCTGAATATTCTAAAAACCACTGAATTGTACACTCCAAAAGGGTGAAGTGAGTTTTATGGTATGTGAATTATATATCAATAAAGCTACTTTTTATAAAAAAAGAACTGTAAAGATTAATATTTTTAAATTTCACCTATGACAGAATAGAGGATGAAGAATAGCTATAAAACTCAGAAACAGGAATACCCAAGCTTTCCAGGAGAATTATTCTCCTATTTCCCTCATTCTTTACAAAGTCCCTGTTTCACTCTTTGGTCTCTTGTGTATGCTTTAGTTTTTTTAATTAACCTCCTATTATTTCTTGACTAGTAACTCATCCTCTGTTTTACTCACCTGCTCTTCTCTACCTATCTTCTTTTGCTCTTCTGTAATTAACCTCTGTATTAACTCTATTCAAACCCACCAATTTTTATGAGTATTTAAGTTGCGAATATATAAGTGTAATCATGTTGTTGGTGTTTTTGTGCTCATATGTGCCTAAATTTACTCGTGTGTACAGGGATGTGGACAGGTGTGGTTCCAGGGGGCTGAGTACCTATGCTCACATCTTCATGGCAATTATTTGATTAGGAATATTGGGAGGATAAAATTCAGAAAGAATTGTGTTTTTATGAGGAGCAAACAATATCACCATGTCAGTGGCTTATGAGGCTCTCACAAGACTGCTTTTTTCTTGTAATGTTGGCAAAATTTGTAACAAGCTAATAACACTAGATGGAGAGTGATAGTGTGGCCTATTATTATGAACGGCTAGGGTTCTAATAGGGAGAGTTAAATTGTCTGCCCAATTCTGATTTCTTTTTTAAGAAAAAGGAACCCTCCTAAAACTCCATTAAAATTACAGTAAAGATTCACAAAAGGAAGTAAATCCACTATAATTCTCAAAGCAGATGAGAGAGAGACCAAAGACTTTTATGGTTTCTAAAAACAAACAGCAGATGGGAGATAGCAGCGACAGATAAACCAGAGCAGAAGCCACAGCTCAGAACCCAGAAAAATGGCTAAGTGGAGGGAGAAGGTGTTCTTCCAGGCAGAACCTCAGAGGGCTCCAAACTCAGTGTTGGAAGATTCAGAGGAAGGGAGTGAGCTGTGAGAAACTGAGGGACCCATCTTTTCTAATGACCTTCACACTGCTTTAGTCATCCACCACCAGAGCCACACCAAGTCATCACCAAAACTGCCCCACTTATGAAACCACTCATAGAGACAAATTACACTTTCAGAAATGACAATGAACCTGGAGAACTTTATGGGAAAGATTTGTGTCAAATATTTATAATAATAATAAAATGGACTAATTATCCAACCACAAAACTGTTTGACTGCACGTTGGTTAAATAAATTGTGGCTCATTCATGCAATGAAAATCTATTTATCTAATTAATGTTGATGCAATTATTGTTTAACTATTTGAATGTGTATAGTTGGATCTATCCCACATCATAAAACAATATACATCTACATACATATACATAAAAAAAGAATCAAATAAAAAAGAGACAGGTGGACTGAAAGGAATAAAAGAAGGTAAAAAATTAGGAAAATCTGAAATTATCAATCGGAAAGCATTTTTAAAGCATAATGCCAAAGGCATGGCAAAATGAGAAGGCTTTTAAGATGGCGACAGGTCTGGAGCGGCCGTGCCACGAGACAGCGCGATCCTGAGAGCTGTGCGCTGCGACACCAGAGTATTAATTGCATTTCCAAGAGCAACAAAAGGCGAATAATTCTTTCAACAACGATCCTGCATCGACAAACAAGTGACAGCAGGTTCGAGGTTTTGGGGCCAACACAGAGGAGGACTCCTGAGAGCACCCAAGCCCGGCTGCAGGAAGGGGCGAGCAGCCCAGTCAACAAAGGCCAGGAAAGCCAGCTGAACCGGCGCAGAAACGGAGTGAGGTGCGCCGGACCGGCCCAACGCTGAGAGCTCTGTGAGTCACCCCCAGCCCACCCCACTTGCGGGGCAAAGCCCGACTGCTCCCCGCCCGCCTGGCTCCCGCCTACCACACCAGGCTAGGCGCCCAAAGCAGAGCTGCCTCCATTTTCTCGGGAGGGGGTGGAGACAGAGGGCTTAGGGAGGGCAGGCCAGCCATTCCGGTTGGCTCAGCTCCGCACTGAGATGTGCCATTTGCTTACCTCGACATGGGGCACCCCGGGGCCTGTGGACCGGCCTACAATCCCACTCTCCACACGGATCTCAGACGGGGCTGGTAGCGTGGGGAGCCCCCGGCCAGCGTCGGTGGGGGCAGGGAAGAGGAGCCCGCCCAGATCGTCTCTCTGCCACACCCTGGGCGTCGGCCCCNAAAGAAATCTAGGGTTATCAGAGGTGAGAGGGGGGTGGGAGGGGAATGGGGAGAGATTGGACAAGGAGCATAAAGAATAAGTACGATTTGTAATGGTATATATGCTGGTAATATTGATTTGATCAACATATATCAATGCTGAACCCCAAAACTATGTATAATCAATTATGATTCAATAAAAATATTTTTTAAAAAGTTAC
>NW_007742299.1:0-9766 GCF_000696425.1 Galeopterus variegatus
CAAATGATACAACAGGACCAAAACCTCACAAATAATTGAGCAAAAATGCACTTACGTTTGATTTCCACCTTGGTCCCCTGGCCAAAACCGTACATACAATGGTTCCTGTTAACCTCCCTCCTATACAAAAACTCAGTTTCCCTTTCTGACAATTGAGCAAGGCTCTGTCCATAACACGTTGTTATGCTCCCCAGTAAATTTCTGAAGTATGACTTAGACAAGTTATCCTCACCCAATGACTGAATCTTTCTCTTTATGGAACATGCACAATCAATTTTCAAGTTTGCTTACAGAGTTCATCTTTAGCTTTGGCTTGGAGGATGTCATAGCCTGGTTTCAAAGAGTCAGCTTATAGATCCCTTCATAGACACAGAAGCCACAAGTCACAGACCACTGAGGAAGGACAGTTTGGGCTTACTCACATTTGATTTCTACCGTGGTCTCTTGGCCGGACGTCCACCACAGTAATAGCTCTCCATTGTCTTGCTATACAAAATCCTTTCTCACCAAAGGGGAACAGAGCCCTGGGTCAGCTGCTGAAGCTTAACTCCTTTTATGAGCAGGTGTGGAAGACCTGGGACTTCTCTGACAGAGAATGTTTATTCTCATAGGTGAGATCTAAAGTCTTAGAAGACAATATATCTCTACGGCCAGATGAAAAGTATAATAGACCAGAGACTAATACTGACCGCTGCAGTAGTAAGTTTTACAAAAGAAATTGTAACTGCACTTCCAAAGATTAAGGGTAGGTTTATTTGAGTCTGTCACTGGGAGCTTTGCTAGTTGCCTTCAACAGCACAATCAGCAGTGGGTCTACAGTGGATGAAAAAAGAGAAGAATCAGGTCGGAAGCAGAGAATAGAAAGAAATTGGGAACTGCAGATGAAGTCCACAAAACAGCTAACCAAGAACATACTCAACGTGGATCTCAAAGAGGATAGAAATAGATTTTCTCTGCAGAGGTAAAGCAAGACCAATCATAAAGGGTGATGTTTATTGAGCACATAAAAAGTGCCAGAATTGTACAAAGTTTGTCACATTTAATCATTCCCAAGACTATATGAACTAGAAACTAATATTGTTCCCTATTTTATGAGTGCAGTGAAATAAAGTAACTGGCTTGTGGCCGTAAGTGGCAGAGGTGGGATGTGAACTCAGAGGCCATGTACTTAGTTAACTGCACTACACTGCAGATTAGACTCTGGGAGTAAAGTCACCCAATGGAAGCAGCATGTGTGGCAGAAAATGCCAGGTGAAGAGATGGACAGATAAACTCCTTAGACTGTTCTAGGGTTGAAAATGTGTGGATAAGTGTGCTAAGATGTATATACAAGGGTATATACATATTCTGTGTGTGTGAGTGTGTGTATATACTATTTTTCCACAAACTTTAAAAAAGTTTCTGGAAAAATAGAAATGAACTTTCATTAAGTACCTTGTATAAGACCATGCATGGAATTATTGTTTGAAAAGTGAAAAATTGGAAAATAGCTGAAATCTGCATCAATAGGAATTTGATTAAGCTATGTTTGATAAAGTGTTACCATTGTAAGATAGCTTATCAACACTTTTCAGGATGATTCATAGATGTGCATATACTCTCTCTCTCTCTACGCTCGCCATTCACAGGCAGTTTAGAATTTATTCTGAGAATCTGCGTTTGTTGGGGGTCAGATGGGAAGTAGCTTCAGGGATGCCTTTGTTGGAATGCTCCCAAGTAATTTCACTTTCATCTCTCTCACTCATGAAATCCAAGAACATCTCAGACTGTCTTATTGACAGTTTGCTTTCCTCAATCAATCAATCATATCAATGTCTATCATGGACACTTTGTAGAAAAGTAGATCCCGGCAGAGCCTCACAGATGCTTCTGAAACATCCTTCGTTTTCAAATAAGAAAGAATGAAATACTACCATTTGCAACAACATGGATGGACTTAGAGAAAATTATGTTAAATGAAACAAGTCAGTCACAGAAAGAGAAATACCACATGTTCTCACTTATTTGTGGGAGCTAAAAATAAATAAATAAGCACACAAACATATAAAGGGTGGCTGGGGGGAAGAAGACAGAACAATCACAACAATTCCTTGAACTTTTTAAGACAAGGGAACAGAGAGGATGTAGTGGCGTGGAGCGAGGGAGGGGGAAGAGAAACAGGTAAAGCGTCATGAAAATCAACTACAGTGTATATTGAGAGGTTAAAAAAATACATAACATAAAAACACACACACACACACATATTGGGGATCTCAACCATTTCTCCGTGACCCATTTTATTTTACAACAAACATCATTACAACCATTCCTATAGCTCACCACTGTATGTGATGAATGAGATAGTTTTCGACACAATGATTCTTATGATAATCATATTTTATTAGCAGTAAATACTGCTTTATAATAGTCCTTAGGTAGCACTGTTCATATTAGATCTCCAGTTTATTCACTTAGCAACATATATCCCTGGAACAGCCAGGTCATCTTTTTTATTCCCATTTCCCAGCACCCACCTCTCCTACATTTGTAAAAGACTATCTCCTATAAAGAACAAGGAAAGCTCTTATTATTTTTGTGCTCTTGATTTAAATTCCATAGAAAAGTATTAAATTAACCAAGAAAACTCATGCATGTGTGTATATCATTTGAAAATTTATATTTGTACATTTCACAGGAATATTGAGAATGCTAATAGGCAGTGTCAGAGTTTCTCTTTTTTCAAAATTGGTACAGTTTTATTGTTTCTAAAAACCATAAAATGAATATATAAACATCATTTTAAAAAATCAAATAATCTACAATATACAGAAGATTATAAAGAGAAAGTGTCATTGTTCCTCCTCTGTAATCCCATGAGAAACTACCCAGCACACTTTGTGTGTCCTTGAAGAATTAGCCTGCAATCATACCCATATGTAATCCATTTAAGTTGGATCGTGATATCACACTATACGTACTGTTCAGTGACCTGCATTTTCATGAGCACCTTCAATGTAACTATAGAGAAACCTACTTCATACTGTTATTGGCTGCTTTGTGCTTAATGAGAAGCTGTCTTAGCAATGTTTCTCAGGTCTAACATTTCAGGACACACCATTTTTGCTCTTATCTGATATAATTAATCAGTCTATTTGGAAAGGTTCCTTTCATATCAGTGACATACAGTAAATCACCCAGTGTGTCAAGGACACACTGGAAATGTTTTGTTCTCCACAAGGTTTGAGGGATAGTGGCTTCCTTACCTAGCTCTGGAATATCAGTGTCTGAGATCCATTTTCAAGTCTGTGGTTTCAGTATTTTTTTTCCAGCTCATCAGTCATGGTGGAATTCAAAGTAGGTGATTCTTTTTGCTTTGGCTTGATTCGTCTTTGGATTGTAACTGTCATTTTACTAGATGTAAACGGATATTCCACAAGGAAAACTGAAAATTCTGGAATCCACATCCAATGGTGTTTAGAACCTGACCAGCTGGACTTCTGGCTAGAGTGTCATGAATAGACATCTGTCCTGAATTCCCAAGGTGCAAGGCTGGCCCCATTATCCAAGAAGGAGGTGGACAGGGAAGGTGACTTGAGGAAGATTTTTTTCTTTGCTGTCTCAGGGTTGCGTCTGGCAGAAGCAAAGCCCTTTGCTTGGCCATGTGCAATTGCATGTGCCATGAACATGACCCAAAACCCTGGTCCCACTCTGGAAAATGTAGCTCCTTAATTTACTTCCAAGTGTACATGAAGGCTGCAGGTCTATTTCAACTTCCTTGAGCGAAAGAGAAAACAGCAGCGATTGTGTTAGACCTTACTCTGCTACACTTGGAGGAACTCAGCCACTGGGATTTACATATTGAGTGCTGTGTTTTCCTGCTCATTTTACACCAGCAAGGAGCCTCTCCAGCTCTGTCCTTGAGTTCCCTGCTCTCCACCATCTTCCTGCTGGCACCCATTTCCTGTGTCCTTGCTCATTTGACAGCAGAGAAACTCATCGTGGACAACTACTTGGTCTGGCTCGCTCTGGGCAGTTGTGAAATCAGTGCATTTGGGCTGGGTTCTTCAGAGCCCCAAATGCCCTGACAATCCCATCTGAGACCTGGAGTTCTAAACCTAAGTGGGAAGATAGAAAGAGGCTGATCCAACAGGCAAAGAAATTCAAACAAGGTACAATTTAGACTTTTAGGTTCAATACATCTGTTCTCCAATCTCTCAAAATCCCCTTTGCAATGACAGAAGATCTATAAAAAGGAAAACAAATTTATTTCATGGTTGGGTAATCACGAGAGGTCCTATTAGAAAAAAATTTTAGGACAGGTCCCAAGCCACCTGCACCGGATCAGGCAGGTGCTGCTCGACGTAATTCCTGGGCGAGTCCTCACTGCCCAGAGAGGCCCAAGAGCCCCCAAGCACACTGGCCCCAAGCCACCTGCTCTAGAACAGGCAGATGCTCCTGCTGGACGCCCAACCTAGGCCAGTCCCCATGGTCTAAAGAGGCCTGAGCCACTGTCCCACAGGCCCTGGGGCAGCTGTGCCAAATTGGCAGTCCGGGCAGGATCCTAGCCAGACACAAGTGTCGAACGGGTAGACTGTGAAATCACCTGCCACAATAATGAAACACCAGAGGAAAGATACAAGAAATATGAAATATCAAGCAAGTATAATACCAACAAAGGAAAATAATAACTCTCAAGATCTAGATCCTATAGAACAGGAAGTCCTTGAAATGACTGACATGGAATTTCGAACAACAGTTCTAAGGAAACTAAGTGAGATTCGAGAAAACTCAGACAACACAATGAAATGAGAATAAGTATAAAGGACCTGAAGGAAGAAATGTACAAAATAAAATCAGTGCCCTGAAAAAGAATGTAGCAGAGTTTGTGGAGCTGAAGAATTAATTCAGTGAAACAAAAAACAAAACAAAGAGTTTAACCAGCAGGCTAGAACAAGCAGAAGAGAGAATTTCATACCTTGAAGATGGGCTGTTTGAAATAACACAGGCAGACAAAAAAAAAAAGAATAAAGAATTTTAAAAATTGAAGAAAATCTAAGAGAGAAAACAGACAACCTTAAGGGCTCAAATATCCAAATCATGGGTATTCCAGAAGGGGAGGAAAAAGGAAATGGCATTGAAAACATATTCAATGAAATAACAGCAGAAAACTTCCCAGGTATAGGGAAAGACACAGATCTTCAGATTCAGGAGGCTCAAAGATCCCCAAACATATTCAACCCCAAAAGGTCTTCTCCATGACATGTTATAGTCAAATTGGCAAAACTCAAAGACAAAGAGAGAATCTTAAAAGGTTCAACTAAATAATGGCAGAAAACTTCCCAGATAGAGGGAAAGACACAGATATTCAGATTCAGGAGTATCACCAAGATACTCAAACATATTCAACTCAAAAAGGTCCTCTCCAAGAGAAGTTATAGTCAAACTGACAAAACTCAAAGACAAAGAGAGAATCTTAAAAGCTGCAAGAGAGAAGCATCAAGTCACCTGTAAGGGAGCCCCAATCAGACTAACATCAGACTTTTCATCAGAAACTTTAAAAGCCAGAAAAGAAAGGGATGATATATTCAAAATACAAATAGACAAAAATTTCCGGCCAAAATACTTTACTCAGCAGGGCTATCCTTCTAAAGTGAAGGACAAATAATATATTTCTCCAACAAACAAACACTGCAGGAGTTCACTACCAAACAATCAGCCTTACAAAAAATTCTCAAGGGAGTACTGGGCTTGGTACCTGAAAACAACCACCACTACTATGAATACTCAAGAGAAAACAAATTCCACCAGTAAAATAAAAGTACTAATAATAAAGAGAAAAAAAGTTTATCAACCATCCCAGGAAACCAACAGATACAGAAGACAAACAGAAAACCAGACAGAAAGAAAAAATAACTCTTAAAGTAAAAGAATTAAATTTCCCACCCAAAACACAGACTGACTGACTGGATTAAAAAGATGGACCCAACAATATGCTGCCTTCAAGATACTCAGACAAACAGAAACCCAGAAAGAAAGGAACAATAACTCTTAAAGTAAAAGGATTAAATTCCCCACCCCAAAAACACAGGCTGACTGACTGGATTAAAAAATGGACCGAACAATATGCTGCCTTCAAGATACTAACCTCACCTGTAAAGACACACATAGAATAAGAATGAAAGGATGGGAAAAGTTATACATTGCAAATGGAAATGAAAAATGAGCTGGAGTAGCTATTCTTTCATCAGATAAAAATAGATGTTAAACCAAAAACCATAAAAAGAGATAAAGAAGTCCACTACATAATGACAAATGGATCTATCCATCAAGAAGACATAACAATCATAAATATATAATGACCCAACATCAGCGCTGCCTGATTTATAAAGCAAAGACTATTAGAACTACATAATGAGATAGATACTAATACCACAATAGCATTGGACCTGAACACCCCACTCTCAACATTGGACAGATCATCTAGGCAAAGAATCAACAGAGAAAGACAGATCTAAACAACATTTTAGACAAATTGAACTTGGCAGATATCTATAGAACATTCCATACAACAACCTCAGAATATTCATCCTTCTCATCAGCACATGGAACATTCTCCAGGACAGATCACATGTTAAGTCACAAATCGAGTCTCAACAAATTCAAAAAAATTAGAATTATTCCATGTAGTTTTTCCAAATCACAATGGATTAAAATTAAAAATCAGTGACAAATGAAATTTTGGAAACTACACAAATACATAGAAATTAAACAGTATTTTACTTAATGACATATTGGTCCACGAAGAAATTAAACAGATAATCATAAAATTTAATGAAACTATTGAAAATAATGATACATCATACCAAAACTTGTAGGATACTGCAAATCAGTACTAAAGGGAAAATTTCTTGCATTAAATGCTTACTTTAGAAGAATGGAAGGATGGGAATTAGACAACCTAACACTTCACCTCAAAGGACAAGAAAAATCCAAACTCAAAGTTACAGATGGAAAGAAATAATTAAGATCAGAGCAGAACTTAATGAAATAGAAACCCAGAAAAAAATACAAAAGATCAATGAAAGAAAAAGTTGGCTTGTGGTAAAGATAAATAAAGTTGACCAACCATTAGTAAGGCTGACTAAAAAAAGAAGAGAGAAGACCCAAATACAAAAAAATTAGAAATAAAAAAGATGATATTACAACTGATACCTCAGAAATACAAGGAATCATTAGAGACTACTATAAACAACTATATGCCAACAAATTTGAAAATCTGAAGGAGATGGATACATTTATGGTTACACACAAACTACCGAAACTGAGCAAAGAAGATATAGAAAATGTGAACAGACCAATAACAATAAAAGAGATTGAAGATGTTATCAGAAGGCTCCCAACAAAGGAAAGCCCGGGACTGGATGGGTTCACTGCAGAATTCTACCAAACCTTCAGAGAGCAATTGATACCAATTCTCTACAAACTCTTCCAAAAGATTGAAACAGAGGCCATTTTCCCAAACTCATTCTATGAGAGAAACATTACCCTGATACAAAAACCAGACAAAGATACAGCAACAACAAAAAAGAAACTACAGGCCAATATCCCTGATGAATATAGATGCAAAAATCCTCAATAGAATACTAGCTAACAGAATACAGCAACACATACATAAAATTATACACGATGATCAAGTGGGTTCTATCCCAGGGATGCAAGGTTGTCAATATCATCCTGAATGGGATAAATCTGACAGCTTTTCCCTTAAGGAAAGGAACTAGACAGGATGCCCACTCTCACCTCTTCTATTCAACATAGTGTTGGAAGTACTAGCCAGAGCAATCAGAGAAAAGAGGGAAACAAAGGGCATCCAGATTGAAAAAGAGGAAGTCAAACTGTCCCTGTTTGTAGATGACATGATCCTATATATTGAACAGCCTAAACCTCTACAAAAAAAACTCTTATAGTTGATAAATGATTTCAGCAAAGTCGCAGGATACAAAATCAACACAAAAAAATCAGTAGCATTTCTATTCTCCAATAGTGAACATGCAGAAAGAGAAATCAAAAAAGCCTGCCCATTTACAATAGCCACAAGAAAGATAAAATACTTAAGAATAAAGTTAACCAAGGATGTGAAAAATCTCTACAGTAAGAACTACAAACCACTGTTGACAGAAATTAAAGAGGACAGAAGAAGATGGAAAGTAATCCCATGCTCTTGGGTTGGAAGAATTAACATTGTGAAAATGCCCATACTACCCAAAGTGATGTGCAGATTCAATGCAATCACCATCAAAATTCCAATGGAATTTTTCTCTGAAATGAAAAAAAAAAAGAAAAAAAAATATCCTAACATTTTTGTGGAATAACAGAATACCACAAATAGCCAAAGCAATTCTGAGAAAATAAATAAATAAATAATTAAATAAATAAATAAATAAAAAATAAATAAATAAATAAATAAAGCTGGAGGAATAACACTACCTGATTTTGATTCATACAAAAAAGCTGTAATAACAAAAACAGCATGGTATTGGCATAAAAACAGACACAAGGATCAATGGAATAGACCAGAGAATCCGAAAATAAACCCATACATGCACAGCCATCTGATCTTTGAAAAAGGCATCAAGTCTACACACTGGGGAAGTGACTGTCTGTTCAGCAAATGGTGCTGGGAAAACTGGATATTCATATGCAGGAGAATGAAACTGGACGTGTATCTCTCACTATATACCAAAATCAACTCATAATGGATTAAAGAATTAAATATACACACTGAAGCAATAAAACTCCTTAAAGAAAACATAGGAGAAACCCTTCAGGAAGTAGGATTTTGTGTAGACTTCTTGAATACAACCCCCAGAGCACAGACTACCAAAGGAAAAAATAAACAGATGGGATTATATCAAACTAAAAAGCTTCTGCACAGCAAAAGAAACAATTAACAGTGTGAAGGTGAGTTTGCAGAGAAAAAGGAACCGTCATACACTGTTGATGGGACTGCAAAATGGTACAGTCTTTATGGAAAATGTGATAGAAGTTCCTCAAACAATTACTGATAGATCTTTCATATGACCCAGCTATCCCACTGCTGGGAATATACCCAGAAGAATGGAAATCATTGTGTTGGATGGATACCTGTATTCCAATGTTTATTGCAGCACTATTTATGATAGCCAAGAGTTGGAAGCAGCCCAAATGTCCATCATCAGATGAGTGGATAATGAAACTCTGTTATATCTACACAATGGAACACTACTCTGCTATAAAAAATAATGAAATTCTATCATTCATCACAACATGGATGGACTTAGAACAAAATTATATTAAGTGAAATAAGTCAGGCATGGCATAGAAGGAGAAATACCACACGTTCTCACTTATTTGTGGGAGCTAAAATTAAACAAAAACAAACAAACAAACAAACAAACAAATGGTGGTGGGGGGAGGAAGACACAACAATCACAGCAACCCCTTGAACTTGTTAAGACAAGTGAGCAGATATGTTGGTGATGGGGGAGCGAGGGGGGAGAGGTAGAGGGGGAAGAGGAATGGGTAAATGGACACGAAAATCAACTCCATTGTATATTGATAAACTAAAATAAAAAGTAGCATTTTACTTGAATATTATTAACATTGTGATTGTTTCATGCCATATTTTGTGGGATAAACCTTGAGAATATGTGTGATGAGAAATGTATAAATGTTTTGATTTTATGTGTGTGCACATAACTCATTTTTCTAGTTTTTGACAATTTTGTGTTTCAGTGTCTAGTTGGTA
>NW_007742299.1:10435-14438 GCF_000696425.1 Galeopterus variegatus
AACTTATTTTTCCTATCTACCTATAATTTTTATACCTCTTAATCTACCTCTTCCCCTCCACCACCCCATACTTCCCTTCCTGTCCAGGCTTCTGGTAGCCATTATTCCACTCTTTACTTACATGAAAACCACTTCTCTTTTTCTTTTTTAGATTCCACATAGGAGTGAGATCATGTGGCATTTGTCTTTCTGTGCCTGGCTTACTTCACTTAACCTGATGGTTTTCAGTTTCATCCATGTTGCTGCACCACAAATAATAGAATTTAATATTAAAAAAATATATTTTTATTAGCATATTCATTGTTACAAATCATGCTTATTCTTTCTGCCCCTTATCCAATCTATCTCCTCCCTCATCCCTCCCCCTCCCTCCTTCCCCTCCTCCTTCCCTCTCTCCTTCACTTCTAATAACTATAGATTTGTTCTCTCCATCTGATAGATTCACTGTTCCTCTGGTGGTTGATTGCCTAGATGATCTGTCCAGTACTGAGACAGGTGTGATCCTATCCTACCCTATTATCACAAAGCAGATGCTTCTTCTATTACTCTGGAGTGTTCTTTGTGGAAAGAGAGGACCTCTTCTTTCTTTTTTGTCTCTGCTGGTGCCTCTCATTGTGTCAATGCAGTTGACAGTCTGGCATGCCATTTGCACGGTGGCTGGGATGGCTACTATGGAGACTACCTGCACTGCAAATGACAGGATTTCATTTTTAAAAAATTAGCTGAATAGTATCCCATTGTGTATATATAACACAGTTTTTTTTGGATCCATTCATACATTGAGAGGCATTTAGGTTGACTCCATCTCTTGGATATTGTGAATAGTGCCGCAAAAAACATGGGAGTGCTGGTGTCTCTTCAATGCATAGATATCATTCCCTTTGGGTATATACACTGTAGTGGAATTGCTAGGTTATAAGGTAGTTCTATTCTTAGTTTTTTGAGGAACCTCCATACTGTTTTCCATAATGGCTGAACTAATTTACATTTCCACCAACAATGTAAGGTTTCCCTTTTATCTTTATCCTTGCCAATTTTTGTTACTTTTTTGTCTTTTTGCTAATAGCCATTCCAACTGGTGTGAGATGATATCTCATTGTGGTTTTAATTTTCATTTCTCTGATGAGCAGTGATGTTGAGCATTTTTTCATATGCCTGTTGGACTTTTGCATTTCTTCTTTTTTTTTCTCATTTCTTGCTTCTTTTCTTTCCTTTTTTTCTTTTGTTGTATGTCTTCTTTTCAGAAATGTCTGTTTAGGCCTTTTGCCCATTTTTTAATCAGGTTATTCGTGTTTTTGCTGTTGAGTTGTTTGAATTCTTTGTATATCCTCAATATTAACTACTTGTCAGATACATAGTTTGCAAACACTTTCTCCCATTCTGTAAGGTATTTCTTCACTCAGCGGATTGTTTCCTTTGTTGTGCATAATCCCATACATTTTTTCATATGTTTGTTGGACATTTGTATGTCTTCATTTTTTTCTTGTTCCTTGCTTCTTTTCTTTCCTTTTTTTCTTTTGTTGTATGTCTTCTTTTCAGAAATGTCTGTTTAGGTTTTTTGCCCATTTTTTAATTAGGTTATTCGTTATTTGCTGCAGAGTTGTTTGAATTCTTTGTATATCCTCAATATTAACTACGTGTCAGATGCATAGTTTGCAAACACTTTCTCCCATTCTTTAAGGTATTTCTTCACTCAGCGGATTGTTTCCTTTGTTGTGCATAATCCCATTTGCCCATTTTTGCTTTTGTTGCCTGTGCTCTTATCCACAAAGCCATTGCCCAGATCAATGTCCTGAAGCAATTCTCTTATGTTTTGTTTTAGTTGTTTCATACTTTCCAGTCTTGCATTTGAGTCTTTAATTTATTTTGAGTTGATTTCTGTATATGGTGAAATATAGGGGTGTAGATTCACTATTCTGCATTTAGATATCCAGTTTTCCCAGCACTGTTTATTGAAGAGACTATTCTTTCCCCAGTGAACATTCTTGGTGCCTTTTTGGAGGATCAGTTGACTGTAAATATGAGGCTTTATTTCTGGGTTCTCTATTCTGTTCCATTAGTCTATGTGTCTGTTTTTATGCCAGTACCATGCTGTTTTGGTTAGTATAGCTTTGTAGTATATTTTGAAGTCAGGTGGTGTGATGCCTCCATCCTTGCTCCTTTGCTCAGGATTGCTTAAGCTATTCAGGGGCTTTTGTGATTACATATTATTTTAGGATTTTTTCTTTTTACTTCTGTGAAGAGTACCATTGGTATTTTATTAGGGATTGCATTGAATCTGTAGTTTGCTTTTGGTAGTATTGTCATTTTTCACAATATTAATTCCTCCAAGCCATGGACATGGAATGTCTTTCCATTTCCTTGTCCTCTTCAGTCTCCTTCATCAATGTTTTATAGTTTTCACTGTAGACATCTTTCACCTCCTTCATTAAATTTATTACTAGATATTGAATTTTTTTTCTGTAACTGTTGTAAATAGGATTGCTTTCTTGATTTCTTTTTCAACTATTTCATTTATTGGTCTATAGAATTTTTGTACATCGATTTTGTATCCTGCAACTTTACTGAATTTGTTTTTCAGTTCTGAGTGTTTTGGTGGACCTTTTAGGGTTTTCTCAAAATAAAATTGTGTCATCTGCACACAGGACAGTCTGATTTTCTCTTTTTCAATTCGGATGCCTTTTATTTCTTTCTCTTGCCTAATTATTATGGCTAGGACTGAAATTTTAAAAAAGTCAAACTCAAGACTTTGAAGAAATGTTTCCTCTGAAGCTTTAGGATAAGACCTCAGCATTCTGGATGATATGCATTTTCTTAATTCTGCCACTAGGTGTAGTCAGTGGAACGTGTTGAGAAACATTGTCATAAAGCTTGTAATTAACGAACATCAGATTAAAAGGCAGTAGAATTGCCATAAAGTGCAGAATAGCTTGTTTGATTTACTTGATTAGAGATGGGAGGGGGTGGTGGGAGGAAGGATGGAAATAATGTGTAGAGAACTAGGAGTTAAGTCTGATAAACTACATTAATAGTCTTGCACAAAACTTTTCTGGGTGAACCTGTGCTTCCGATATGTAAAATAAAAATGGTTGGACAGATGATGAGCAAAGTTCTTTCTAGCTTTTACAATCTGAGGTATTTTGAAAAAAGAAAGTTCACAGATGTGGATCACCCATTGTGTGAGGAATGCACACATACTCTTTTAGACCAGATGGACACTCAGCTCAACGTCACCGAAAATGAATGTCAGAACTACAGTAGCTGTTTGGAGATCTTAGAGCAAATGAATGTAGATGACAGTGAACAGCTACAGATGGAGTTAAAGGAACTGGCATTAGAGGAGGAGAGGCTGATCCAGGAGCGGGAAGATGTGGAAAAGAACCGCAAGATAGTGGCAGAAAATCTCGAGAAGGTCCAGGCTGAGGCTGAGAGACTGGATCAGGAGGAAGCTCAGTATCAGAGGGAATACAGTGAATTTAAACGAAAACAGCTGGAGCTGGATGATGAGCTGAAGAGTGTAGAAAACCAGATGCGTTATGCAGAGATGCAGCTGAACAAGCCGAAGAAAACCAAAGTCTTTAATGCGACCTTCCACATATGACACAGTGGACAATTTGGCACAATCAATAACTCCAGACTGGGTCGCCTTCCCAGTGTCCCTGTGGAATGGAATGAGATTAATGCTGCTTGGGGCCAGACAATGTTGCTGCTCCATGCCCTGGCCAATAAGATGGGTCTGAAATTCCAGAGGTATCGACTTGTTCCCTATGGAAATCATTCATATCTGGAGTCTCTGACAGACAAATCTAAGGAGCTGCCGTTATACTGTTCTGGGGGGTTGCGTTTTTTCAGGGACAACAAGTTTGATCATGCAATGGTGTCTTTCTTGGACTGTGTGCAGCAGTTCAAAGAAGAGGTTGAGAAAGGCGAGACACGTTTTTGTCTTCCTTACAGGTCAGTATCCCCCAATGCTGAGTGAACCTATAGTAGGACCAAATTGAAT
>NW_007742299.1:14590-16989 GCF_000696425.1 Galeopterus variegatus
TTTTTCTGGGACAACAAGTTTGATCATGCAATGGTGGCTTTCTTGGACTGTGTGCAGCAGTTCAAAGAAGAGGTTCAGAAAGGCGAGACACGTTTTTGTCTTCCTTACAGGATGGATGTGGAGAAAGGCAAGATTGAAGACAAAGGGGGTAGTGGTGGCTCCTATTCCATCAAAACCCAGTTTCACTCTGAGGAACAGGGGACAAAAGCTCTCAAGTTCATGTTGACGAATCTTAAGTGGGGTCTTGCTTGGGTATCCTCACAATTTTATAACAAAGGACTTTCTTTTTTCCTTAGGGGAATTTGTGCCTTAAAGGCTTTAAATTTTGTTTTGTTTGCAAAAGAAGATTTAGGTTAAATTTAGGTAATATTAAACAGTACATGTTTACAATACCAAAAAAAAAAAAATCCACAAAGGCCACTTTATTTTAAAATATCATATGACAGTTTCTAGAGCTACAGCATGCCGTGTCTAGCTACCAGCCCTTGTCAGTTTTGGCTCTTAACCCCATGCTTTACTTTCCCTCTCTCCCCTGAAATGAACGAATTTAATTTTTTTGTTTTTGTTTTTTTAAACTAAGTTGAATTGAGATAGATGTGTTTTCACTGGATTTTATCTCTCTCAACTTCCTTCACTTACAATATGAAACAGAAACTTTTGTCCCCACTGAGACGAAATGTTTGAGATGCACAATTGGATAATGTGGGAAAATCTAAGCTTTGCCTGGACACCATGTGATATGATCAGAAGCTTGAAATTTAACACTTCTCACTTGGTTCTAGTCCCACATGCCTTCTCTGCTTTGTGTTAGAAATGTGAAATGGTGTTTGATACTGTTTGAGAGATTATGGAGAGATTTAATTATTTGTAATGAAAGATTTGTTACAGTCTGGAAACTGGGGGGAAAACAAGAACACTAGACTACAAGAGAGTATAGTTGCAATAGAGGGAAGAATAGCTTGTATGATGTGCTTGATTTGAGATGGGAGGTGGTGGTGGGAGGAAGGATTGAAATAATGTCTAGAGAACTAGGAGGTAAGTCTGATCAACTACATTAATAGTCTTGCACAAAACTTTTCTGGGTGAACCTGTGCTTCCGATATGTAAAATAAAAATGTTTGGACAGATGAAGAGCAAAGTTCTTTCTAGGTTTTATAATCTGAGTTATTTTGAATAAAGAAGGTTCACGAGCAAACTTCCCTGGAATTTGCAGTGCATAAATTTGACCAGCAGAAAGCAGCAAGTGTTCAAGATTTTCACAAGTAACCTTCCAAATCTTCCTGCCTGTGGGAAGAGTCATGAGTCTATGAATGGAACAGTGTTTGGACCATTTGATAAAATAAAAGCCCTAAAAGAATCTTCCTTTTTTAAAAAAATTTCATTCTACATTTGTAAACCAATGACAATATTCAAACATTGTCTTGGCTCTGAGACATCACTCTATTTTGGATCAAATCCTACCTCTCTGGTCACTCCTTCTACATCTCTTGTGCTGGGTCCTTCTCATCTCTTTGACTTCTACCTATCGGGTTAACTGCCAAAGCTCAGTCTCCCTTTATCTATTTACACTCGTTGCCTAGTGATCTCACCCTGTTTCCCAAATTTGCGCCCCAGCACACACTGCTTCCTTAACTTCAGCATCACACATACACATCCGCCTAAGGGACATTGCCAATTGGAGGTCTAATAGGTCCAACTCGAAGTCCTGATTGCCACCTGCCTTCCAAAGTTGCTTTCCCTCAGCCTTCCCTGTCTCAGAAAATGTCCTTTCAAAATCTCTGGTTGCTCATGTCCTAACACTTAGAGCAGTCCTCGATTTTACGTTTCTCTCAGACCTCACATCCAATATATCAGCAAATTTTATTTGTTCTACCTTTAAAATATTACTGGAATCGGACCACTTTTCACCACACCTGTCTTTGGTATCAGCAAATTTTATTTGTTCTACCTTTAAAATATTACTGGAATCGGACCACTTTTCACCACACCTGTCTTTGGTCCTCCTGAGTTTTATTAAGAATTGAGGCATGTTTTGGTCTGGCCCAGAATATCAAATGATGTTAAAATGGGACTTTTTTGTGTTCGTTTTGTAAGATGTTTCAGAGGCCAACGATGATATCATAGGTATGAAGTGCCCCTGTACAGAAACTCTTTATTTTCTCTCCTCCTACATTTTGGGGGTGTTGGTGGTATGGGGGGATTTTCAGAATAAGCAATAAGCTAACTCTACTGAATTTTATCAAATGTCATGTGGGTGGGGTGGGGTTGGGGAATGAACTGTTTAATCCTAGAATTATTAAAATGTGACTTCTTGTTTGTATGCAGGCTTAGAAATAAAGATCCCCATGGAGCATAAACTCTAGCAGACCTTGGTGAATAACATAATGGATAAAAGAGAG
>NW_007742299.1:16999-20443 GCF_000696425.1 Galeopterus variegatus
TCCTGGACCTATTAGAAATATGTAACTTCTTGGTTGTATGCAGGCTTAGAAAAAATGGTCCCCATGGAGCATAAACCCTAGCAGACCTGGGTGAATAATATAATGGATAAAAGGGAGCTCAACTTGACCATAAATCGCTTGGCCAGTTACCATTAATTGTGAGCAATTTCCTGAGAAGCTCCCACCCCTTTTTCATGGAGATTCTGTTTACTGGATTCTGGAACAATTTCTATCATCAGAGAATCCTGCCTTCAAGTTGGATGGTGTTTTAGTTAGAGTTCTTGCTGCAAGCAGTAGAAGGCAGCTCTAATAGATACCAATAAAACAAGAATTTATTAGAAACATATTGGAAAAGGAAAAACAGCTATACCTGGTAGTTTGCAGAGACAATGGGATGCTGGAGAACCGGGCTCGGGCTGTGCAGGTGGGAGACGTGCCTCTGGTCTGCTGCTGAGCTAGCCCAGGGATATGCTGGAGACATGCTTGAGCTTGACACTGCAGTGTGTGCTGCTTACGTTGCTGCTTGTGGACTACAGATGCTGTCCTGAGACCTTGGTCTTGCTGCCATTGCTTGTCATCAGAAGAAGTTCTCTTTATTAGAATGAGGTGAAACTTTGGTCCACAAGGCGGTGCACAGGACTAACGTGAAGGCATGCCATCTCGTCGAGCATCTTTTTGGAGTGTCCATTTTACTTGAACATTTCTTGCAAAAAAATTTATATTAGTATTTACACACACATATAGAATAGAAAGCACAAGTTGTATTATTTGCTATGAGAAAAAGACAATTTAAAACATAAGCCTCAAACTGCACACATAGCAATAGGGAAGATGAAGGTATTTACGCACTTTCCTCTGCAGCTTACTGAGAACAGTGAGAAGCTCCATATGAAAGAATCGTTCCACTTTTCTATTTATTTTTACTGAAACATGGTCGATTGTACATATCTCTGGGTTACAGAGTTGAACATCAATATCTGTGTTCAATATGCAGTTCTCACATCAGGAGAAAAGATCTAATAAAATAAATTTAAGATGCTTATAACAGTAAATTTATGTACACTTCTATTCCAGCCTGTGTTGTGCTGGACCTCAGACTGAAAAAGTGGTGTAAGAAGTTGGAAAGAGCACAAAATTAGGAGTTAAGAGATCTGGTTCTAGTCTCAGCTCTGCCACAAACTAAGTAAATGACCTGGGATGAGACCTTTCTGTCTGTTCCCTCTGTTTCCTCCTATCAAAGGGTGTGACAGGTAATTTCTGAGGTTCTTTTTGGCATTTAGTCTCTAAGTCATTGGCATGGGGAAGGTAGGTGAGCTGCCTTCCTTGGAACTGTAGAACACGAGTGTGACCACCAGAGGGCAGAGGGCAGCTTCAACTTCCCAGTAACATAATTTTTATGCTCATACATTGTCCTGTCTGCAATTGCGATGTGAACTACAAATAAGTTGGACTTATCAGCCCTGGAAAGATTTAACATTTCAAGTATAAATTTAATTTTACATTTTTGGCTGAGATGATGTTATAGAAAGTAAACAAAACAGTCCTTGCACTACTCTCACACATTTTCTCTTGTGTATTTAAATTATTCAGGAAAGGCTGGATTATACCATTGCCGCAAATCTCATAGCCTAGCACTGACAAATTCCTATCCCTATTTCTTGCTCATGCTACATTCTCCAAAAAAGCCAGATAGGTGCTCAGCTCCACACTGTCACTGGAGGACCCAGATTGACAAAGGCCCCATTATCTTGTATTTTCACCATATGGAGCACATGACGTTTTCAGTTACTTCAGGTAAAGAAGGGTGGAAAATTGCACATGGTCTTTTCCCCTGCCTCAAACTGTAAGGGACTTATGTTGCTTCCACTCATACTTCATTGGCCAGAACTAGTTACATCTGTAAAAGGACGTGGAAATATAGGTGAGCAAATGGAACATATGGAGATCAATAATGTATCTGCCATAACAACATACTGTCCACATATATACAAATAATCTCCATAGATGCACCCGTTTTTGCATTTATTTTAATAACATTATTTCACGTAAAATTACAAGAAACATTTTTATACGTCTATGTGATTTTTATCACTTAAATAGCTGTTCCATATTCTATTCACATACCATACTTTATAAATTTATGTTCTTAATGGTGGGCATTTGAGTGGTAATTTATTAATTTTTACTATTACAACATATTGATTCGATGAAATGACAAGGCTTTACTTACTTATTTTACTAAAATTAATTCCTAGTGCCATCAGGATTTCATTTTGGATGTTGGAAAAGAAAGCATCAGCTGTAGTGTTTCCACATCACCCTTTTGGGCAGCGTGATGGATCTTTCCCAGATGTCTTATTCGGATGTGGTAGCTCAGCCGAAAGCCGATTCTCTTTTCAAACAAGCCGCATCCACCCTTGACTTCTGCAACCTGGGCGAGGTGCCCGGGGGTGAGGCTTTTTGAGTTTTGAGGGAAGAAGGAAGAGTCACTGTCGGGCACCTCCACCAGGTTGCAGCAGCCAAGTGCAGACGCGGTTTATTTGAGAAAGAGAATTGGTTTAGGGCTGAGCTACGACGTCCGTATCAGACGTCTGGGAAAGATTGATCAAACTGCCAAAAAGGGTGATGTTGAAAGAGCATGGTAGATGACAACAGCTTCAAAGGCCCATACCCTCAACAGCCCCTCGGCACTTACCCACTTCTGAAGCCTATGTGAGCGAATATTACTCCATAATCTTATGTATATCCAACCTCTATGCCACAACAGCCCCAATAAAAAGCCTCCCGTTCCGAACTGTCACCAAGCAGCAGGTCTAAAGACAAGTGAGCATGCGCACACTGTCCTGGCGCCCAAGAGTTCTAAGACGGCGTCTGGGTTCCCCGTGTGGGCCAATGGTTGCTGAGTGACGTCAGCAATAACTAGGGAGATTCAAAGTTTGTTTTCACCGGCTATTTGTTGCTGTGGCTGCAGATCAGTTCTTTCCTAAGCTTGGGCCTGGCTCCACCCACTACGTCTCGTTCCATTCTGTCCTCCATGTCCCCTACTCCACACGGAAGGATCTGCGGTGCTCTTTCCACAGGACCCTTTATGGCAGCGTGATGATCTTTGCCAGATGTCTGTGTCGGATCTGGTATCTCAGCCGAAAGCGTTTTCTCTTTTTCAAACAAACCGCGTCCGGGCTCACCTCCTGCAACCTGGTGGAGGTGCCCGAGAGTGATTCTTCGTTCTGCCATCAAAAGTAAAAGCTTCTTCTTGGTAGAAGACAGCTGCTTCATGGGCCCGCCCGGTTGCGCACTGTAGCAGTGCGCCTTTTGGGAGCGCAGCGGAGGAGCGCAGAGGGTTCGGATCCCGTTGCCGGTCAAGGTCCGGTACGGGCGTGACACTGAGGGTTGTGATCCGTTGCCGGTCACGAAAAAAGACAAAGAGGAAAAAAAAAAAAAAAA
>NW_007742299.1:21432-22172 GCF_000696425.1 Galeopterus variegatus
CTCGTTCCATTTTGTCATCCACGTCCCCTACTCCACACAGAAGGATCATGCTGAACTCTTTCAACATCAACCTTTTTGGCAGCGTGATGGATCTTTCCCAGATGTGTGAGTCGGATCTCGTAGCTCAGGCAAAAGCCGATTCTCTTTCTCAACCAAACCGTGTCCTCCCGCTCCGCTTACAGCCTGGTCGAGGTTCCCGACCCCTACTCCGCAGGGAAGGATCTGCCGTACTCTGTGAACATCACGCTTTTCGAAAGCGTGATGGAACTTTCCCCGATGTCTGAGTCAGATCTGGTAGCTCAGCCGAAAGCCGTTTCTCTTTCTCAACGAACCACGTCCGAACTTGCCTTCTGCAACCTGGAGGAGGTGCCCAGAAGTGAAGCTTTATGACTTTTGAGGGAAGAAGGAAGAGTCACTCCCCTGTTGTTTATAAGGTACCCAGCAACAATGCACGGAACTGGATATTTAATTATTAAGAAACTGATGTTACATAAAGAAATAGTAGTCCAGTGCCATCCAGTTTCACCTACAGTTCTCAGATGAAGAATCCTGTCTTGATGGTTGTACGGGTCAGGGGTACGGCTCTCCCTGCTCTGCCCTCAATTGGCCTGGTGGCTCAACACCAGCTGTCAAGGCGCTTTTCCAGGGATCAAGAACAAAACAGGGGCCGACCCCCTCGCTCACTCAGGAGAGTGCAGCGCTGGGAACGCCGCGGTTGCGGGTTTGGATCCTATGGAGGG
>NW_007742300.1:0-12004 GCF_000696425.1 Galeopterus variegatus
CCACACCTCCAGGTTGCATCATCTGGCTCCACCACCTGGTCTCTCAGGTGTGTTGTTTCATACAAGTCTAAAAAAGGAGGCAGCCTGGGGTGGGTGGGCAGCATCGACTAAGAGAAACTAAGGAGATGGTACATTACGGAAGGTTTGCATCCCAATATAGCTGCCAAAAAAATACATTATATAAATGGATTTTGGATCTGGCAGAGATGAGAGCCATCTCACAATAGTTTGTAATGTTTATGTAATATCTTTCTCCTTCGCTAGCTTGTGAACCCCATGAGGACAGAGATAGTACCTCTTTTGTCCAAGCTGTATGTACAGCATCTAGCATAGTGTTTGACATAATCGTCTGATCGATATATAGTTGTTGAATAAAAGGTCCAGAGTGATAGGAATTAAAAAGAAGCAGGAAATGGTCATGACATGAGTAGCCTTTTAGGTCGTACCAGGGAGGCCAAACGACTCCATAAGTCGTGTGGAGCCACTCAAGTAATTTCCGTATTAAGAGACATGATTGGATTGGCATTTTGGAGGGATTGCTCAGTGTGAACAAGTCTTGAGGTAGGGAGGGGAAGTAGGGCAGGCAGACCACTGAGAAAGCTATTATGACAATCCAGGAGACAGACACTGAGGCAGGAAGCAGGAATGGAAGGGAAAGGACAAATTCAAGAAATGTTTATGAGACAACATCAGCAAGGTTTGATAACTGGATATGGTAGGAGGTGCGGAAAAGGAGAGTTTAAGATGGACCTCATCTTCTGGCTTGTGTAACTGATCAGATGGTAGTAGCACCTAATGGGGAATAAAAGGGAAGCAGCAGATCAAGCAGGTGGTAAATATTATTTCCATTTTGAATATGAGGACTACAAGGGCCTTTTGAACATCCTCATAGAGATGTTCAAGCTGAGGTTCTTGGAGGTTGAAAACAATTTTACAGCACATAAAATCATAAAGGGCTGAAAAAAATCAGAAAGAATAATGGGCTAACAATGAAATAGCAATGTTTATGGGACAAAGGGGAGGAAGATTGTACAGAAGATGTAAAGAAGAAATGATTAGAGAGCTAAAAAGAGAATCATGTGAGTGATATCACAGAAAATATCAGAGGTGCATTTTAGGAAAGGGGTGGTCATATTGTTAAATGCAAAAAAGAATTTGATAAAGCATGGACTGGGAAATACCCATTGGGTTTAAAAATATTTAGGTTACTGCTAACTTTTATGAGAACAGATCCATGGGAGTGGTGGGGACAGACACAAGACTTCATGAAGTAAGTTGAAATGAGACAAGCAAGTGAGGAAGTTTTATCTACAGCATACATTTATTTTTTCCTTGTATAACCTGTTTTAAAAGTATAACTGATAGAAATATTTATATGGCATTATTTGAGGAACATGCAATTCATTTATTCTAGGCTTTATCACTGGATTATAGAGAACCATCAGAATGCTACCGGCTCAGATGACAATTTGGTCCCCCATAATTACTGTGCTTTGCCTGGGTATAACTCACAGGAAACCCACTGCACTTCTTTCACAGCTGTTTTTGACAAAGCTGCTTCTGCATCACTTATTCAAACATCACCTAAGAAAATGTTTAGATATAAATGACAGGAAGACCATACTAATAGCCAATGTAAAGCCTATCTCATATTGCCTGGGTCTTTCTGGAACAACATGAATAAATCTATAGGCACATATGATTTTTGTATATTTATGTCAACTTTTCCAGTATTGATCTGATACTCTTTTCTCTGATGCTGAATTTTATATATTCCTGTTATTTCATCTTAATGTATAAACTGCTATAAACATCTTGAAATCCACTGTAAAATGTGGGAAGTAAATCCCTAAACAACTTACCTGGCATTTGTTCATTTTCTGGTGCTCTTGAGAAATGGCCAAGAGTGGGGAAAGCAGAGCTGGATGAGGAAGAATAGGGAATAGAACCATGAAGTGTAATTAACACAGCAGCTCTTACAATTACCTACCAGGACAGTCACACATCCATTAGGAAATGGCCCTTGGACCAGTCCGGTACATGAAGCAAAAGGTTGAGGGAATATCCACTTGTCCATTAATACATTTATAGTTCTGAAATGATCACACAGAGCTTTTTTCACTGAGTGAACATAAACAAATGTTTTCTATTTAAATTACTGTCAATTTATGCCTCTCTTGAAAAAATTAAAAATAACCTTGAGTCCATGAAAAAATTAAAAATAACCTTGAGTCCAATCATAAGATATTAGGTCAAAAAAGTTAGTATATACAAAGTTTGGAACACTATTCCAGCATTGAAATTCGTTCAAAGATAAAAATACTTATTGGGAGGGGAGGAAAATGTTGCTATCATGTCACTTACCTATTTTCCTACTATTGTGGTTAGCCACTTGAGATACAAGAATCCAGAAAGAAGGAATTCAAGTGCTTTAAGATGTTTATCTTTTTGACTGTTCGGTCTCCCTTAGTTCAGTTTCACAGGAAGACCTTTTGCTAAGAAACTTGTTTTAACTTAAATGTGGTAGAGGACAGAGCCCTAAGCTTTGAATCAAGACTGGAATTCGGTTCTTGGCTCTGTCACTGTAAGATTTGGGATGAATCCGAACCTCACATAGAACGGGAAGACTCGCCTTGAAGAGACCACAAGACCACGAGCAATGCAAGCAGCATGAGGTTTATTAATTCCAACGTGTTGGGTTCTCACCGCCAAGCTGGGGTGAGACCCCGTCAGGCTTTTTAGCTGTCTCTTTATACCTTTTTTAGGGCAGCTTTCCTGGCAGCCAGGAGACAAAGCAATAAACAGTATTCATTGGTTAACTTGAGTGACCTTAAAGCCCATTGGAGGGCGCCCCACCTGTTTGTAGGTGATTTCCCCTTTGATTTCCTATCTAATAAACATTGGGCCACCTGTAGGTTAGCTTTTTCTAAAGATTTCTGAATACTTCTGCAATTTGCAGTTCAGCGGTCACAGGCTTGTGCTAGCGTTAGCAAGAAAACCACAGACTGTCAGCTCTGAGCTTTTCCTGTGCAGAGGAGAGGTTGGCCAGCTCTCAGCGACCCCTCCTCATGTAACCACATACTCAGTTTTTCTTACCTAGGTGTGAGGTGACCCCTCACCCAGCGGCCCTATGAAAACATGTTTTTCGTGGAAAGTTCCATGCTCTACAGCAACCTGTTAACTTTAGCTCCTGCAGCTCAGCTGTGCTCTCGGGTGCAAAACATCCTGTGCATCTAGCAGGTCCTAAGAAGGGGGGGGGGAGTAGAGTGTACCCCTTTTAAGATGGCTTCACTGTAGCTAAGTTAGAGCAAGCTAGGTGTACAGAAGCAGATTGCACAAGTTAGTATTCTTCAACTAATTAAAAAAAAATTATCCTACTTGATACTTGTTGGACTTATTGGATATATAAGTTGGTATCTTTCTTTAGATCTGGAATTTCTCAGATATCATCTTTAATTATTGCCTCTGTCACCTTTCTTCTCTGTCTCTTATCATTGTGAATATTAATTAGGTGTTGGTGAGACTTTCTTGCTTTATCCTCCATGTTTCTTAACATCTTTGTCATATTTCTCATCTTTTTGTATTTTTTTTACATTCTAGGGGAGTAGAGTGTACCCCTTTTAAGATGGCTTCACTGTAGCTAAGTTAGAGCAAGCTAGGTGTACAGAAGCAGATTGCACAAGTTAGTATTCTTCAACTAATTAAAAAAAAATTATCCTACTTGATACTCTAGCAAACTGCATAACTGCATAAAATATCTACCCTCTATGTCCTAATTTCAAAATAAAGCAAAATTAAATAGTTTTTAAAACCTTTCCTTTACCTCTATTGTGTGACTATAAGGGGGAAATTCACTGAATCCCAGGTGTGTTGATGAACATGGTTTGACCAGCTCAGAATAAACAGAGTGGAGATTGTAGGGAATAACATGTACGTATTTAGGAAGTGATGGAGAAATCATACCCTTAGTTATGGCTGGTACTCCTTCCCTCCAATCAACACCCTCTCAGATCCTCCAATAAAGTGTCTTTTCCTGTCAAATCTGGGCCCTGTCCATTCCTCCAACTGCAGCTCACATCCTTCTTATGAAAGTTGAACTGAAACTCTGCTGAGCCACAGTAATCAATGGTTGCGGGTCTACGCGCATCAGCAGAACTTCTGGAATCGGATTTTAGCCACTTGGATGCACAAACCTTTCACCTTCACAGAGCACCTTCTTCAGGCAGAGAAGGGCCACAGACAAACCCGCCCTGAAGCCTGCAGGTCAGGAGCCCAGTCCAGCTCTCGCTGCCTCGCCCCTCGGCCATCGACAACCCGCTGCGGGGCCTCGGTCGAGAAAGAGGAGGGAGAGCATGCGCCCACCCTCCACCCCGCTCCGCCCAGCCCCACCGTTCCCTCCGACTCCCGAGTGCTCGGAGCTCGCCGCCAGCCCTTCCTCTATATTGTGGGTGCACCCGTTTCGCTTCCAGTTCGCACCAGGTCCAGATCATGAGGTGACGAGATGATCCAGAAGGTGCGGGACGCTCCCCCGGAAGAGCCTGGAGAACCGGAAGAGCATCCCGGTAAAGCGCAGGAAACGGCACATGCGCAGAAGCGGCCTCCGGGCTGCCCTTCCCAGGGTTCTGCAAGGCGCCCTCGCCTCTTTTCAGGACCACGTTCCTCGTAAGTTGCCGCGGCCGCCGCCCTTCACTGAGGGATCCTTCGAGGAGCAGCTGTTTACATTGCGGGGCTTGGTTGATTGTTATGAACCGTTAATACGAAAAGAAAAGCTTCATACCTATTCGCCGAGGATTATAGATGAGAAAGGAAAATTACAGACGTGAAAGAAATACAAGTGGTATATTAAGGAGTAATAGTAACGACCTGCAGGATTTCTCCCAGGTAGGATAAAAAATAATTGCTGGCTTTCCAAAGTTACAGAAGAAAAAAGTAAAGGGTGACGATAAATCAGAGTATCTCTAAATATGTCTAAAGAAAATAATCTATCATCCATAACCCCAATTCCCAGAGACACCTGGGTTTAACAGATGCATACCCCTCTGACAATTTTACAAAGGGGAAACATAACGGATATAATAATTTTGACTTATTTTAATTAATAATATAAAGTTAATACATTTTAATAACACCAGTAATCTCATTTATAATGTGAATAATACAGAAAACAGATTTTTTTTACCCCATAAGGACAAATACATATGCAGTATTATTGTATACATGAATAAATAGAGCTATATAATGCTTTACTCATTGGAAGGCATGAAAGTTTCTGACAAAGTTATGAAGTATCACTATCCAGCGCCAGAAAAGAATATTTAGCAAATGTAGTAGCTAGTCCCCAAGGATGGCCTCCAATGAACCAAACTTCCCAGTATTCAAGGCTTGTGTATTCCCCTCCCACATTGAATTTGGCTGACTTCGTGACTCTTTTTAACCAAAAGAACGCATCAAAAATGATGTTGTGCCAGTTCTAGAAAATAAGCCTTAAGAAGTCCTGGCAGCTTCAGGTTTGCCCTTTGGAAAATTCTTAGACACTATGTAAGAAATCCAACCACCGTGTTAGAGAGACCAAGTGGAGAGACCAAGAGGAGTAAAGAGTGAGAGGCCCTGAGACCACGTGGAGAAAGAAAAGTTCATCTTTCCTAGCAACGCAGCTACACCCAGCCTTCCAGCCATCCTTGCCAAGAAATCCCACTGAACATTCCAGGCCAGTCAAGTCCCTGGATGACTTTAGCTCCAGATGAAATCAAATGGAGCAGAACCACTTAACTGATTCCAGTAAAACTACACTATTAGAAATAACAAGTTGTGCTTTCTTGTTGTAATTAAATATATACAAGATTTGCCGTTTTAACCATTTTTAAACGTACAATTCCATGGAATTAATTACATTCACAATGCTGTGTGACTATCATCTCTATTTGCAATACTCTTTTGTTAGGCAGCAGTAGATAGCTAAAACACCAACAAGAGATCATTTCCAAGAACATTACGTGAAAAGCTGCCATTTCAAAGTAATGAGAAAGGCTTATTATTAAACGGATTATGAAAAAAATGATGTGATAGAAATGACTAGCCCTGGAGTAAAAAAACAAGGCTAAGTTACCATCTCATACATTATAATAAAAAATATTTTACATAGATATATAATTTGAAATTTAAAAAGGAAACTAACAGTGATTTTTCGCATTCCTAGGTGGGGAAGGTATAGGATGGCACACACACTGTAGAGAAAATGACTGACAAATCTGGCTACAGAAAACTGAAAAACTCTGTCTCCAGGGAAAAAAAATATGAAAAATAAATAAGTGAAGGAAATATAATTGCTTCATATATGTAAGAAGGATTAAAACAGACTGAATTTATTAACAACTCTTTTAGAAATCAGTAAAGATTAGAACTCTGATTTTATTTTTTAAAAATGGAGTAAGAACATGAACAAGGCAATTAATATAGAAGAATTATAAATGAGCCATAAATATGTGTATGAAGCAATGGCCGATAATACAGTAGAGCAAAGAAATGCAAAACAAATTTTTTTAGATTACAATTTTGGGGGGACAGACTAGCTTGGCAAAGATTAAAAAGAACAATAAAGTATTGTCATGAACTTGGAAAAATGTTTGTTCCCAGACAGGTTGGGTAGGAGTATAATTCCAATTACATTTCTAGGCAACATTCTATACCCAAATTGGGGATTGCATGCCCTATATTCCAGCAATTCAGCTTCTAGGAACATCTTAAAGTAATAATTGAACCAGTATGGACAGGTGTATATCAAGAATATTCCTCATAATGATTTTAATAATAATAATTTTTTAAAGGTGGAGAAAAGCAACCTAAATGTCCAGTAATAATGTAAAGCAATCTAAATGTACACCTAATAGGTGGCCATTTTAAATTTACTTGATGTAATATATGAATTCGAGATGTAATTTAATAATAATATAATTTTCATTATAATTTAAAAGTAAAATAGTTTCATATTTTTTCAGATGTAACTGTCAATATGATTTATTGAAAACATCCCCCACTGCTTAGAAATGTCATCTAAATTCTTATATACCTCTTGTCAACACATGTTTCTGCAAGGAGGCAGCACTTAATTATTTTACAAATTAAAGAAATTTTATCCATATTGACATTACTTTGCTTTTTGGAAAATTTTCTGGATGTATTTTAAATATTAAAGAAAAAAGGAAACAAAAAACAAAGAAGGAAAAAACACTTTTATGCACCAAAATCTGCCACTAATTTTTATTGGAATTTTATTAAAGAAAACAAAGTTGTCTATTCATCAAGGAATATATTTCCATTCGTTTGAGTTTAAATATTTTGCTGCTATTGCAAATGGGAACTTTCTTCCATCTTATTATCTTTGACATACAAAAAAAATTGAGGCTATAAAGAGGTTATCACCAAAATTCACTATATGTTTATTAAAAACTGCTATGATTTGGATGTGGTTTGTTCCCACCAAAACTCATGCTGAAGTTTAATTGCCAGTGCTGCCTGTTGGGAGGTGAAGCCTTTAAGAAACAGGACCTAGTGGGAGGCATTTGCATCACGGGGGTTCCACCCTCATGGACGGTTTGGTGCCTTCTCTTGCCATAGTAAATGAAACTGGATTAGTGTTTGCAGGAATGGATTCATTCCCTTCAGAGTAGGTTGTTTTAAAGTGAGAGTTCCTCTGGTGTTTGTTCTCTTCCCATGCGTTTGCTTCCCTTTTGACCTTCTGCCATGTTATGATGCAGCGTAAAAGCTCTCACCAGAAGCTGAGCAGATGCTGGCACCGTGCTTCTTGGATTTCCCTGCCTCCAGAATCACGAGCCAACTAAACCTCTTTTGTTTATAAGTTATCCAGTCTCAAGTATTCTGTTACAGCAACACAAAATGGACTGAAACAAAAACAGTCCTATACGTATGCCTTTATGATCCTACTATCGTAAAAGTATCAAAAAGCTGTGAATCTACAATAAGGCATAGTCATTCTGGAAAGAAGATAACGGCTAATATGTTTTCTTCTTTTTGTTGGAAAATGTAAAAGTAACTTTCTCATAAACCTGTTTTGTCCTTGAAACTATATTTTCCTGCTCCACTAGTTTGAAATAATTTTCTCACAGGCCTGCTTTGTTTTAGAAGTAATACCTTGTCCTTGAAACTATGTTTGCTTGCTCTGGCTATAAATCACTGCTTGCTCTTTTGGCTTTTGTAACAAGAGCTTATCTGCACAACCACATATGCTGGCTAAACTGCTAAGAAAAGAAAAAAAAGTGTGTAAAGAGCCCTGGATGAGTCTGCCTGCAAAAAGCCTTGTCATATCTAGGTTCGGGGACCAGTATCTCAGGGCACAATCCCATCTGGTCTTGCTAGTGTAACAAACACCTGGCTCTCCAGCCTTCCAAGTGTTTGAGGCTGCTTCTTTGCTGAGTTCATTTCCACAACATTTTGAACTATAGTTTCTGATTTATTTACAATTTTCTTGTATTAGTTGGGTGTATTGGTTATATATTACTCTGTAACAAATTGCCCCAAAATTTAGGAGCTTAAAACAACAATATTTATTATCTCAGATTCTGGTGGTGAGAAATCTGGGCATGATTCAGATGGGTTCTCTGCTTCAGGATCTCTCACTTCAATCAGGGTATCAGTTGTGCCTGCAGTCATTTCAAGGCCGACTGCAGAAAGATCAATTTCCATGCACACTTATATGGTTGTTGGCAAGATTCAGTTGCTTGCCACCCAAGCCTCTCCACAGGGTGGCTCACAACAGGGCAGCTTGCTTCATCGGAACAAATAAGAAAGAAGAGTCAGAGAGGGGGGGGAGTATGAGTGAGATAGAATTCATAGTTGTGTAAAACCTAATCTCAGAAGTGACATTCTATCACTTTTGCCACATTTTATTGGTTAGAAGTCATTAGGTTCATCCCACACCTAAGAGAAGGGGATGGCATAAGGGCATAAATATCAGGAGGTGGGGATCTTTGGGAGCCATTTCAGAAACTTCCCACTGTATTGAATGGCTAAAAATTTGAAAAGCTACCATAAATATTTTATAGTAATAGTAATTTTAAAACATTTTTTAAATAAATGATTTATTTTAAAGTTCAATATCATGCATAGTAATAATTATGATTAGTTTTGCATTCCTACGACAGACTTAGTTGCTTAAGGGTTTTAATCTCTTATTGTAGCACAAGGTTATATCTCCTAAACAGATGCTGGATTTGATCCTACATGAGATCCACTAGTCCTACCATATAAGGCATCAAGGTAGGGTAGCCAGCCTGATAGAACTATGGTATAACTTATTAAATCCTCAGCTAAGGTAGATGTTTTGGAGCAATACCCTGAGAGTTTTGGGTGCTGTCTACCAGGACGTGGCATATGCATTAAAATAGTGGCCGATCTATGATGTTATATCCCTTGTAGCTGGGAATGAAGGGTTGAGAGTAGGACTGGCCTCTCACCATCACTCCCACTTACAGGATTTGTGCTGTCCGTCCCCACAACTGCAGATTCTGTTCAGATGGCGATCTTGGGTCTTGGAGAGAATGGTGGACAGTTCCACTGGAAACACAATGATGAATAAATGCCCTAATTTCCAGTCCTTCAGGAGGCAGTTCTGGGAAGTACACGTTTTGTGTGCTTCTCAGAGTTCTCGGCAGAACTAAATCCCTGTTGTCTACAGCACTGACCTTAATAACACGCTCTTATGTTGGCTTTCCTCCCTCTCCATCTTATCCTCTCCCATTCCTCATTCCTGCTTCCTGGAATCGCCTCCCAGATAAACTCTATATATAACCCAGGAACTATATGCATTTTTACACAACATGATAAAATGGCATTGTATACTGTACCCTGCCTTCTCTTCGTACCATTTCTTTTCAACCAGAAGAGGAAGCAAATGAAGATTTGAATTGAAGATTATAGAGTCAAAGTTATCTTCATTCATTCACTTTGAATGAAGATTATAGAGTTCATATCTAGGTCATGTCATTCTAATTACTAAATAGATACTGTTTTATGTTAAATGACTGTATCACCTAACAGGAACCATAAAAACATAAAAATCATGAATCCTGCTGAGTTTTTATCCAGTAAGAGCTTCCTCAACAAAAGTTTAAAAAGAAATGGAAGACTAAAATTTACTTTTTAAAAAGCATTTCTCAAGATATGCTTTTTCAGGATACCAAATACATTTACAAAGATCCTTTTAAAGGATATTTATTGCAGCATTGTTTATAATAGAAAAAAAGAAATAGCATAAATGTACATTAGTAAAGAATGACTAGATAAATTATATGCATGTACACAATGAAATGCTATTCAGGCACTAAGAATGAATAAGGTTATCTGTATGTTGTAATAAAAAAATGCCTATAATATACTCTTAAATGAAATAAACAAGTGGCAAACAAATACATAAAGCATAATTCTATCAAGTATATATATACATATGTTTAGATAAAGATATGTACATTTAAACAGATATAGATATGATTGTGTAAATTCATATAAAATTTAGAAAAGATATGCTCCAAAACGTAACAATGGCAATCCATGGGATATGAGATTGTTTAGGAAAAAGAGGGAGTTTCACTTGTGGATCTATGTCATTTTCCTATGAAGAAGTAAAATGAATGGTTTTTCCAGTTTGTGTATGAAAGAGACACAAAATGAAAGAGGAGTATAAAGGCATTTTTAGCCTATTAATTGAACTTAAATTTCAAATGTGTGTGTGTATGTCTGTAGGTGTGTAAAAAGAGGAAATAAAATGCACACAGATCATCACTGAAATAAGCACTGAAGAAAAGGGTGGCATGAAAATATTAAATATTTATTACTTATAGGTATAGATTTATAGGTAAATTTTATTTTTGATGTTAAGTATTTTCCTTTTAAAATTTACCTTAGTGTTTAAGCAGTTTCTGTCTGTCCTGAAATCATTCCTTCTTCCATCTTGCCATGTGTATTAGTTTGCTAGGGCAGCTGTAACAAGGTGCCACTATTTGGGTGACTTAAACAACAGAAACCTACTGCCTCACAATTCCGAATCCAGAAGTCTGAAATCAAGGTGTCGGCAGGGTTGGTTCTTTCTACAGCCTGTGAGGGAGAGCTGTCCCTCTCTGTCCTAGCTTCTGATAGCCGCAGGCACTCCTTGGCTTGTAGTGATGTCCCTCTTGTCCTCACATCATCTCTCCTCTGCATGTGTCTGTCTCTATACCCAAATTGCTTGCCCCTCCCTTCCCTTTTTTTTCAGTAAGGACACAGTCATATTGGATTAGAGCCCACCCTAATGACCACATCTTAAACTTGATCATCTACAAAGACCTATTTCCAAATAAGGTCATATTCACAGGCACCAAGGGTTAAGATGTCAACATCTTTTGGGAGACATTACACTATCCAACAAGCCTGCTGACAGCTCTATTAGAATAAAATGATGACTTCTTATTTATTTTTATATGTGTCTGGACATCTCTCTTCAGAGTTATTTGGCCAATATGACATAACTGCGTCTTAGAAGGGTAGAAATTCACACACTGAATCTATGGCAGAGATAGCGAATCTCAGGCTGATCCCACCATATCAATAAACATTTGTTGAATGAATGATTTGGAAAAAAGAGGCGAAAATATTGCAAGAATGAGGAACAAAACAAAGAAAGTGATAGAGAGGACGGGGGTCTGAATTCTGTAGCTTCCCAGGCACCCAACTCCAGGGCTCAATCCTGATCAGCAAAGGGCAGGGAATGGTCCCTAGAGATGGTGAATTAGTTAGGATGGTCCAGCTTATGTTTCAGTAAAATATACCCAACAATCAGTCTCCCATTCATTTTATGCCACTGTCATTTCTGTAGATCTATTTCTGGTTTCCTTGTTTTGTTCTGCTGGTCTAGCCTGTCCTTGGGCAGATGACACACTGTGCTAATTACTATAGCTTTAAAATAAGACTTCATATCAAAAGTAGACTTGTTATTCTTTAATTTGATTTGGATTTT
>NW_007742300.1:13016-22171 GCF_000696425.1 Galeopterus variegatus
TATGTTTTTTTCCCATTTGTCCATAGATGGGAAAATACATTCATAGATTTTTAAAATTTTAACCAGAAGAGTAACTCTGAGCATAATTAAACTCAACTAGGTCAGGATTTACCATATATACCTTTTTATACATTTCTGGATTTATATGGCTAATTTTATCCAGGATTTTTATATCTATATTTATTAGTGACATATAGTATATTAAACAAATATTTATATTTATATGTAAGAAATACATATTCCTTTCTTAGCCTGAATTTAGTATTGTGGTTGTAAAGCCTTATAAAATGAATTGGGGAACATTCTCTTTTTCCTTTTCCTTGGAGGAGTTTTTCTAAGATTAATTTTCTCTCCTTGGAACTCACTTGTAAAATTTTCTGGCACTAGTGATTTTTTGTTGTCGTTGTTTTGTGGTTGTGTTTTTGTTCTGTTGTTGGTATGTTCAGAATTTCTGTTATTCATAAATTGCTTTACGTTACGTTCTTGTAGGACCTTGTCCATTTCAGCTAAGCTTTCAAATTAACTGGCACAAAATTGCATGTGGTATTATTTTTGAAAGTTTTGATATTCTCTACTGAATCTGTGCTTAAGTTCCATTTTCCATTCCTAAATTTGGTTGTGGGAGGGTCTTCTCTGCCTTTAATTCCTTCATTTTTATAGCCAGAAACTTTTACATTTTGTTAGTATTTTTAAAAGTTCAGCTTTTGGATTCAACTGCATGAAAGACCCTGAGCGTGAATCATCTATAAACCACCCTTCAGAACCATGAGCGGTGATAGTAATAAGTGATGTTACTTTACACCACTAAGGTGGGAGTGCACGGCAATGGATAACTGATACAGATGGCCGAATAGTGATCAAGGATAGGAATTCCAGGCCACAGGAAAGTGAGGGTGGGGTTTGATACCAGACCGGAATAATGAGGAGCCCAGGCACTAGGGCAGGGCAGGAGAGGCGAGGCCTGGAGGGAGGGAGGCCGGGGAGGAGGAAGAGACTAAATAAAAAAGGCCGACTGGCAAGCGGACATCGGATGTGCTGTTTCCATGGTGGCCACTAGGTGGCAGCACGAGCATGGGCCAGCCGCTGTCAGTCTCGGAGGATGAGCTCTGTGGTCCTGTCAGGAAGGCTCAGTGTCTGGGGGTGCAAAGTAAAGAACGCCTGGCTGGCAGCAAGGGCTGAGAAGGCCCAGGAAGGCCTAAATCTTGCTGATAATGGCAATCTTGCTGATAATGGCAATTCTCCCGCGGCTGTTAACTCGGGCCAATTCATTTGTGGCGGACATCTGTTGTTTTGGTCCTCCTGACACCCGTCCCTCCTTTTTCTAACGAACACTTCGATTTTCCTTTGGGAAACTACCCCACACCCACTCACATCTGCCACATTTACACTCACAGGCTGTGCACTGCCCAATTCCAGAAGATCCATCCATTTAGACTGTGCTGAGTGGTGCTCGCTGGGATTGAGTAGTGCCCAACCTATACGACCGTCGGTGCAGCACTGAACGGTGGTCCAAGTTGCCCACTGTATTCCTGGCCGGGGTGCAGGCACATGATCTGAGCCAAGCATGTCATGGGTTTAAATCCGAACGCCAGTCAGAATGTGGAGCTGATTCATTCTGACACAGAAGCCATGAGGCAACTGCCCATTAGTTCCAGCTACATGGGTCTTCAGGGTTATCCTGGTTCTGGTTCTTTCCAACTCCAATAAACTCCTTTTTGATTTAGTTGGCCAGATTGCTTTCTGTTGTAGCAAATAAAGAACCCCAACAAGTCACAAGCCTTCCTCAAAGTGGGAGCCAGATGTTAGGAAAGGGTGGCCATGAACTAAGGATGGAATTTTAGGACTGGGGTCTAGGAGGTAAATGGGGTGGAAGCCTCTCAAGTGACCTAAACCAGTGCATTGAGATGTTGGGACCTGTGCAGAGAGCAGCCAGATGTGGACTATGTCAGTTGGCAGAAAGTGGGTACTAACAGTATTGGCTGCACTGAGCTTTGGCAGCTCTGAAGCCCAGGCCTTCCCCAGGCTCCCAAAGCCCCAGATCTAGCTCTGCATGTTGGTAGCCATCTTTCACAGCAGAGGTTGTCCACTGTACATGGTTCAGCTCTAAAGTTCCATGGAGGTCCCTCGGGGAGAATATGCATTAAAAAGCTTCCAGTTATAAGTAAGAAAAAAACCAGCTCAGCTGGGTTTGGACAATAAAGGAGACTTACTGACTCATGGAACCAAAAGCTCTCAGCAATAGGGCAGGTGGACAAACATAGTGGGTTGCTGACTCAACAGCTATCCTCCCCTCTTTCCTTCATTTAAAGATTCCTGATTTTGTTTGGGCTGCAGTGTGTCCAGGGAAGGTGGGTCCCTCTGCAGCCACAGAAAATAAGCCATGACTGGTTATGACAATCATGATAAGCTTTCTTCCCTTTGGGAGTGATTGGTTTAAGGAGTTCTGGCCAATGAGAAGTAAGGGGGAGTCTGAGGGGCTTCTGAGAAAGGTATTTTTCTTGGCTGAGGAAAGAATTGTGGGATGAGAATCCTTTACCTTCTTTTTCTGTTTGCACATGTCATGTAAGGCTTTGATGCGAGGAGCTGCTGTAGCTGTCTTGTGATCATAAGGAGAGACACTACTGACCCACTGAAGAGTAGAAAAATGAATGTGCCTAGATCACTGATGATGTCATTGAGCCACTGAGCCAGTCCTGGAATTGCCTGCTCCCAGACTGTTTAAGTGAGATAATACAATGCTCTATTGTTTATGTCAGTTTTAGCTGGGTATTCTGTCACTTGCAGGTAAAAGTATCAAACCGATACAGGGACTTTGGGCATAGGTCCCAAGCCAGGTCTGGTTCTGATTCTTTTGGATTCTCTGGACTCTTCCTTCTTTATGTTTTGGCTTCATACTCAACCTGGTGTTTCTTAAAGTTGTAAGATGGTTTGCAGAAGCATCCAGGGCTGCCTGTGTCCTAACTCTCCTCTGGGAGAAAAAGAAAAAGCATGTTGATTCAACAGACAGCAAACAAAAGTCTGGAGCCAATCGTGGGGTTGAGGGAATTCCTTGCGCTCTTGACTTAGCTTGATTAGGCCCTTGGCATTGCTCTGATCAGTGAATCAAGGAGATGAGATTGGCCACATCGGTTAAGACCAATCAAGCCCAGTCCCTGGTGCTGGGATGGATCAGTTCTACCCAATTAGCATAGCCTGGCTGCAGTACAACGGGAAAGGAAGGATGGATGCTGGGGAAGTAACCACGATGTACCCTACAGCAGGGAAGTGTAGGGTTAGGGCCCCACCTCGTCATCCTCCTTTGACAAGAGCATCTCCACTTTGATTTATCTACTAGGTTTCCACATATCATTTCATTCTGAAAGGGCTCCACAGCATCAAATGCTACTATATAGGAAGAATAGAGTACATGATGGTGTCTGGAATCCAGGCTCTAGAATCAGAGACTTGGAGTTCCAGTCCTGACTCCACCTGTGTACCCGTGTGTGACGTTAAGGGAGTCACTTAATGCCTCTGAGTCTAATTTCATCACCTGTAAAATGCCAATTACCAGCATGTGACGTTAAGGGAGTCACTTAATGCCTCTGAGTCTAATTTCATCACCTGTAAAATGCCAATGCAGATAGTACTTGTCTTTTCAGGCTGTGAGGAGGATGTGAGAAGATGGTGTAAAGGAATCAGCACAGTACAGGACACACAGGAACATCAGTGTCAGCCATCATCATCAATGGTTACTACCGTCTTTGTTGTATAACACATGAGACTTTTCAAGGTTCCTTACTGGATCCACAACACTCTAATAAAAACTGGCAGGGCAAGAATTTTATTTTATTTTTTTCCCTAGAAAATAAGGACTTAAAGAAGTTCATGGGGAGTTTGAACTCAGATCTTCTGCACTGGCTCTGGGGTACCTTGAGCCCCACCAGGCTGACTGTGTTGTGACTGAGACCCCAGAGGTGCAGTGGTTGCTCCAGAGCCTGATTGTCCAGCAGAGTTCACAGACTGGCAAACACAAACCTGTTTTATTTGTTCTGTACCTTCACTTCCTTTTAATAGAGTCAATATTTTTAACAGAAGTTGTGCATCAAAATCCAGTTTCTGGCTTCTTGGGAAAGTAAAGACCAGGCTACACTGAGCCTGCGTTTCCCATGGCAACGAGTGCCTGGAGCTGGGGAGGAGCTGCCTCTAGGCAGCCACGCCCCCTCCCCAGGCCCCGCTGTCCAGGGCCTGTCCGAGCTTCTGTGCGGCCCCAATCCTTCCCCAGGATTTATTCACCCTTTTTATTCATGACATTTTAAATTTTAATTTTTATTTACTTTTTATTGAAAGATAATTGAGTGTATATATTTGTGGGGTACTGAATTGAATATCAATATGTGTGTACGATATGTAGTGATCAAATCAGGATAGTTAGTATACTCGTGTTTACAAATCGTAATCAATCTTTGTGACCCTTGACTAGTTTCTCGCTATTGTCCCCCCTCCCCATCTCTAATAACCACAGTTGTTGGGGGTTTTTTTGAAAGGTCAAAGTATTATTGTGATTCTTTCTTCTCTTTCTTTCTTTCTTTTTTCTTCCTTTCTTTCTCTTCTTTCTTTATTTTAGCTCTCATTTATGAGTGAGGACATGCAGTATTTCTCTTTCTGTGCCTGGCTTATTTCATTTAACATAATTTTCTCTAAATTCATCCATGTTGCTGCAAATGGCAAAATTTCATTCTTTTTTTATGGCAGAGTAGATTCCATTGAGTATATGTACCACATTTTCCTTATCCAGTCATGACCTTCTCTATCGATGAGAACCAAGGCCAGGGGAATTGCAGGAACTTCCCAGTGTGTTCCTGGCCCGATGCCTCCCTGTCTGCACTCCCACTGGCTGTGGACGTTTCCAACCTGGTGCCTCTTTGCCATGTTCCTGGCAGACAAGTTCACAATTATCGTCATGCCTTTATTGAGGCCCTGCTACCTAGAGGGCAGCCTGCTGGGCATTGCAGGCACTACAAAGATGACACCAAGAGGTTCCCTGCCATCAGGAGGGAAGGATGGGAGGGAGGACACATGCAGTCGCTCAGAACACCTGAGCCACATGCTCAGGAGAATTGTCACCCATGACATGGAAGTAGGGAGGGCAGAATTAATCACTGAGGGGCATGGCAGTCAGGGAAGGCCTCCCAGGGGTCAGCTCAGCTCTGCTCTCCATCTAACCCAGGCTGGCTCATGACTGAGCACATGAAGAACTGGCCGGGGGAGCTCAACAGAGAGGCCCCTGGAATCTCACTGAAAGCTCTTCTGTGCACCTGTCCTCCCTCCTCCCCATACCCAATATGGGGTTCGAGGAGACAGGTAGGTGCCTGAACAGCTTTGCATATGGTCTTGAATTCTACTGAGATCTCTGCCCCTGGGGATATTCAGGGATGCTGGACAGTCCCTTAGCAATGGTATGGAATGAATTTAGGGACTCAGAGGGATTGCTAAAACCTCAGGGAGACACATGGCCTTTACATGTCACCAAATTGGAGGGATGAAGGCTGTGTCCTTAAATCTCTCTCTCTCTCCAGAAACATCTGGGAATCAGGCCTGTTTTTGAAAAAGCCAAAAATCAAAAGTCTCTCTCCTCATGAGGTCAGCCAGAGGCATCTCTTGCTACACAGGGGACAGACTCCAAATGTGCTGAGGCTGACAGGATATGACGAGGTCCTTCGTATTCACATCCCTGGTCCATTCTGAACACCTGGGCTCCAGGCTCCACCTCTTCACCAAAGTCAATTAAGACTGAGTCTTTGCGGGAGAATGAACACACATGAGAGTCTAAGGGCTGGACCTCTGAATGCATGGTTCCTCTCAAGGCCAGAGAGAGAGACCTTGAAAAGGCTGATGCTCTCTCCCATCACCATGGCAACATGATGGAATCAGCCAATGGAAAGACAGAGATGGCAAGAGGCAGAGGTGAGGATGAAGGCTCACTGACAACCCCGGGAAATTCTGTCTGGGGAGCCTCTCAACAGGGCAAGGCCACATGGGGTTAACTGTTAAAGTAAGTCTTTGGGTCTTTGACGTTTACAAAGGGGTGTCAGCTTCACCAGAAAGAACACTCTGAATCACAGAACATTAAGGCTAGAAACAATGGGGAAACTGAGGCTGAGAGGACTTGGTTGACATGTCCAAGATCACACTGTGGGTGGATGGTGGAGCTGGGACTCAGACCTGGGGCTCCAGACTTCCTAGTCTTTTACTTTTTACAATCTCATGCTGCCTATCCTACCAGATTGCCCCTGAGTCTTTCTCAATCTTGACTCTCTGTAGGCATCAAGGCTGCTCCTGAAGTGTCCAGGGACCCAAAGGAATGAGACAAAGGTGGGAGTCAACAGCTTCCCAAGCCAAATGCTCTCAAACTCAGCCCTTCCACCTCTCTCCTGGGCAGAGATTCAGTGCTCAACTCGGCTGGACAGCTCCCATCATCTTTGGGTGATTCTCAATATCCTTTGAAACATGGGTGGTTTCTGAGGAGTCTCACAGCTTCAAGAAAGGAATAAACCTTATTTTTAGCTGTTTACCTAGGATTATGGCTAGATGCTAACACTGGGGGAGTGGGCTTAGCAAGGAGGGCCTGCCACACCACTGGTTGGAAGGGGCAAATAGATAAAAGAGGTACCATTTGTCTACCTCTGTTCTCTGATCTTGCATCCATACTGTGTGATAGAGAATTCTAGTGTTCACCCAGATCCAGTTCTTGTTACCTTTTGTGATCACAGGTACTCTGCTGCTTTGTAACTAGATGGCCAGATTATTGGTTGCAGGCTGAAGTGCCATCTGCCACTTATTGGTTGAAGCATTCAATTGCCAGTTGATACCTGTTCAGACTCCCTTCCTTTGCTATGAGGATCATAGGAGCACATCTTGAGAAGCTGGTATCACAAGACTAAAGTAGCCTGGATCTCTGGGTCACAACATGGAAAAGAGCTGCACTCCAAATATGATGTTCTATGAGCAAGGACCTGTTCAGACTCCCTTCCTCTGCTATGAGCATCATAGGAGCACATCTTGAGAAGCTGGTATCACAAGACTAAAGTAGCTTGGATCTCTGGGTCACAACATGGAAAAGAGCTGCACTCCAAATATGATGTTCTATGAGCAAGAAATAAACTTTTGTGTATAACTCACTAATGTTTGGAGTCATTTGTTATTGCACCTAAACCTACCCCATCCTGACTAATATACACAGCTTTTCATTATAGTGTAGCAAGTCATGTCTGCATATTAGGTTTAAAAATTTTTAAAGGTGCCACTTTTGAAGGGTGTGTTCCACAGACTAGCTAGGTTTCTGGCTTTGCCCTCTGTGCTCTGGGCAGTAAGACTGGCCACAAAGTTTTGCTGCTCTTTGTACCTCCACAGTAACCACTGGGGAAGCCTCCAGTATCACCACTGGACACTGAGCCAGCTATTACACAGAGGCAACATGTGTCATCATTCAGGGGGAGGCAACATTTAGTGTTCATCCTGGCAAAAAGGGGCCCCTTAAATTCCCAGGAAGAGGGCCTACAGATTTCCAGGAGATCCTTGGCAACTCTTCCCACCTTACTCAGTCTCCACAAATGTTTATCCACCCAGTCTGCCATTAGGCCATATAGTGCTTTTATGTAATTTATAAAAAGGTGCCCCCCTCTTAGATTCATATATTTATTAAAATATGTATTATTTATATTTACTCTGCTGTCTGTGATGTGAATGGTGATTCCTAGGATTGTGCAGTGCACAACTTGTTCACCTCTACCAGGCAGCCCTGAACACCACTCCCTCCTCCACCAGCAATGCCTCCCTAGGAGCACAGAGACCCCTTCATTCCCATAGGTATAAAGTGGTAGGCCTTGCCCAGAGGTGCCAGGATCCCATTCCCGTCTGGACAGCATGTTCCTTGGTTCTTTCTAAGAGCCCAACCTGTGCTGGGAACACTCTTTGATGACACTGTAGTAAACAGAGGTGGCCTCCTGGGGTGGGAGCTTGGGCTGGGCCAGCTGGCACTAGAACAGCCCAGGGAAGGCCTCCCAGAAGTGCTGGGACATGAGGGCATAGGTGATGGGGTTGACGGCACTGTTCAGGTAGATGCAAAGGTGGCAGAAGAGAAGAAAGCCGAGGTTGAGGTAGGGCGTGCTCAGGAAGGAATTCACCACCACCAGGGTGTGGTAGGGCAGCCNCCTCCTCCACCAGCAATGCCTCCCTAGGAGCACAGAGACCCCTTCATTCCCATAGGTATAAGGTGGTAGGCCTTGCCCAGAGGTGCCAGGATCCCATTCCCGTCTGGACAGCATGTTCCTTGGTTCTTTCTAAGAGCCCAACCTGTGCTGGGAGCACTCTTTGATGACACTGTAGTAAACAGAGGTGGCCTCCTGGGGCGGGAGCTTGGGCTGGGCCAGCTGGCACTAGAACAGCCCAGGGAAGGCCTCCCAGAAGCGCTGGGACATGAGGGCATAGATGATGGGGTTGATGGCACTGTTCAGGTAGATGCAAAGGTGGCAGAAGAGAAGAAAGCCGAGGTTGAGGTAGGGCGTGCTCAGGAAGGAATTCACCACCACCAGGGTGTGGTAGGGCAGCCACAGCAGAGCAAAAAGGACCACCACCACAGCCAGCATCTTGGTGACCTGCCAGGTAAGACAGGAAAACAGAAATGCATGGGTGTCAATGGCGAAACCTGAGCTCCAGCTCTCTCTGCAAGCTTTCAAAAGGAAGAAGCCAAAAGAGCATGCTATGCCTCATGCGTGCCCTCCCTTCAACTCCATCCCCATCTAAGAAACTTGTATGCAACTTCCCATTCCCTGCTCAAGTCATTCTTACTGGGAAGCCTCCCCTGCTCCAATCCACCCCCAAAGCCCTTGGATGGGCCACCACTTCCTAGAAGCAAATTCATTAGCCCCCTGGGCCTTGGGCTCTTCCTCCGTAAGATGGAGACATAGCGCTGCCTTTGTCTCAAGTGGATGTGAGGCTTAAAAGAGTGGGTGAAGGTAAAGCACTTAGAACGTTGCTAGGCATGGAATAAACGCTACATGTGTGACTCCTGCTGCAGCTGCTGCTACAGCCACCGCCACCTCTACTTCTCCTACTGTTACTACCACATGGCATTCAGAGCGGGACACAGCTGGGCTAGAATCCTGGTCCCACCACTA
>NW_007742301.1:0-547 GCF_000696425.1 Galeopterus variegatus
GTAGGCAGAAAGAAATAATTAAAATCAGAGCAGAACTAAATGAAATAGAGACCAAAAATACCATACAAAAGATCAATGAAACAGAAAGTTGTTTTTTTGAGAAGATAAACAAAATAGACAAAACACTAGCCAGACTTAATAAAAAAAAGAAGACAGACGACCCAAACAACAAAAATCAGAAACAATAAAAGGGATATCACAACTGATACCACAGAAATAAAAAAAAAAAAATCACTAGAGATTACTATGAACAACTACACACGAACAAATTTGAAAATCCAGAGGAAATGGATAAATTTCTAGACACATAAAAACCACCAAGACTGAAACAAGAAGACACAGAAAAACTGAATAGACTAATAATGAGCAATGAGATTGAAGCAGCAATCAGAAATCTTCCAAAAAAGGAAAGCCCAGGACCAGATGGCTTCACTGCTGAATTCTACCAAACATTTAAAGAGAAATTAATGCCTGTTTTTACCAAACTATTTTTAAAAATTGAAACAGAAACCATTCTCCCAAATTCATTCTATGAGGCCAGCATCAC
>NW_007742301.1:2302-2881 GCF_000696425.1 Galeopterus variegatus
ATGGAAAGACATTCCTTGTTCATGGATTGGAAGAATCAATGTAGTAAAAATGTCCATACTATCCCAAGCCATCTACAGATTCAATGCAATTCCCATGAAAACACCAATAAAATTCTTCACAGAAATAGAAAAAGCAATCCTAACATTCACATGGAACAATAGAAGACCCCGAATAGCCAAAGCAATCCTAAGCAAAAGAAGGAAAGCCGAGGCATTACACTTCCTGATTTCAAAACTATATTACAAGTCTATAGTAACTAAAACAGCATTGTACTGGCATGAAAACAGAGACGTGGACCAATGGAACAGAATAGAGAACTTAGAAATCAACCCACATATTTGCAGCCAACTAATCTTTGACAAAGGCACCAATAACATACATTGGGGAAATATGGCCTCTTCAATAAATGGTGCTGGGAAAACTGGATATCCATTTGTGGAAGAGTGAAACTTGATCCATACCTCCCACCATATATCAAAATCAACCAAAATCAATTAGAGGCTTAAATACAAGGCCTGAATTTTTTTTTTTCCTTTTTGTCTTTTTTCGTGTCTGGCAATGGATCGCAACCCTCAGTG
>NW_007742301.1:4058-5455 GCF_000696425.1 Galeopterus variegatus
CCCAATCAGACTGGCTATTATAAAAAATACAGAGAATAACAAATGCTGGTGAGGATGGAGAGAAAGAGGAACCCTCCTGCACTGTTGGTGAGACTGTAAATTAGTGCAGCCATTATGGAGAACAGTATAGAGGTTCCTTAAACAACTACAGATAGAACTTCCATATGATCCAGCAATGCCACTACCTACTGGAATACATCCAGAGCATTGGAAAACATCAGGTTGGAGAGATACCTGCAGTCCCATGTTTACTGGAGGTCTAATTACAATAGCTAGGCAATAGAACCAACCTAAGTGTCCATTCATGGATGACTGGATAAGGAAATTGTGGTATATATACACAATGGAATACTTACTACTCAGCCATAAAAAAAGAATGAAATTCTACCATTTGCAGCAACATGGATGAGCCTGGAGAAAATTATTCTAAGTGAAACAATCTAGGTACAGAAAGAGAAATACCACATGTTCTCACTCATAACCGGGAGCTGACTCCATAAATAAACAAATGAACAATAAAGAGAGACAGCAAGAAAGAAAGAAACAACAATCACAGTAACATGTTGAACTTTTAGAAAACTAGAGGTGGAAAAGGGGACAGGAGGGGAGAGGGAAGGAGGCTAATAAGGAACTGGTCAATGGACACAAAGAATGATTGCATATTGTAATGATGAATAAGCTACCTGTACTGATCTAAACACCACACATTGTCCACAATTATTGAAAATCAACCTTGTACCCCCCACACATGTGTAATTAGAAAGAAAGAAAGAAAGAAAGAAAGAAAGAAAGAAAGAAAGAAAGAAAGAAAGAAAGAAAGAAAGAAAGAGAAAAGAAATATATTATGCATGTACTGAGAATACAAAGGTTTTTTTGTTTTTGTTTTTGTTTTTTTGCTTTGAAAATTATTTTAAAAATCACATTTCTGGTAATATGGTAAGCTTCATCCCTGGACCATCCTTCCTGATGTGATCAACTATAAATCTCGGATAAAGTCTGACAAATATTTTCATAAATGCATAGATGAGATGGCAAAAACATAAGAAATTTCTACACTTACAAAAGGTAAGGGTAAGGGAAAGAGTTAAACCACTAAAGTTGTCTTTTACCCCAAGGGTAAGTCTGAGTATCAGTTTTCATAGGCTCGCAGGGTGTGAAATGTAGGACCCATTCAATATGGGAGTGTAATCAGAAATTTTCTCCCTGCCTATAAAGTTGAGCTTCAAAACACTGCATCCAGTCTAGGGTAAACCAGAAATAAACACATTCACCATGACAGTAGCATCGCCCCAAGGCTGAAATGGCAAGGAAAGTGCATTATATCCCATTTCAGTGTTGAGGACTGGGGATATTGCCACAAGAATTTAGAAGCAAAAGACAGTCCATTTGCCAGTTTT
>NW_007742301.1:7239-8315 GCF_000696425.1 Galeopterus variegatus
CATTGTGTGTAAAAGTATTCCAGGCTCCCTCTATCCCATTCACTGTTCAGATCCTTCACCTGGGATCATGAAAGCTTTTATCTCAATCTGTCATTGGATGAATATCTCTTCGTTTTCTATGCCAACTGTACTGAGATATTATTTTTCCCTTTATAATGTAACCGTTTTTAATCTGTTTATGTAATGTCTCTTTCTGGTGTCTCCACCATCCTGAACCTATTATTGATATTTGTCAGTAGGATGGTAGACCACATTATGCAGCAGACCAGATATTTGTTGGTAGTCCCATCAACTACNTTGATAATCAATTTCAAAAATATCACATTTTCCCAGTACACTTTCTTCAAAAAGTCTTTTTACATCCTCCCATTTACATGGATTGTGTCTTTTCTGAACTATCTTTCCACCTATGCGTTGATTTTTTTATCACCTCAGAAAATGTTTACTGAATGACTTTGTTGTGAGTCACTTTAATTCCTCCCACCCATCCCGTCTTCCTTCACAGCACTGCACCTGCTGTGTCTGTTGACATACTGAGGTTCTCCAGCCCTGCCAGACTGAGCTCTCAGCAGGGACTCATCCATGTATAGCTCCAGCCCTAACACAGTTCTTTCTACTTGATAATTCAGTGAATGAATATGGCGTTTATTACTACTTCCTTCTAAATGAAATTTGAAATAAGTTGAAATAAGTTGCTTACTATCCTTTTATATATTAACTTCTTTTTCTCCACTGGGTTAGCATTGTAAGATTCATGAAAGAAAGAACTCTCAGCCTAAGAACATTTAAGATTTCAAAAGTTAAGTATATATAATTGGAAAAATGAAATAAAGTAAAATAAAAAACCAAAAGCAATAACTAAACGAATTAGTAACTGACCATTGTTCATATTCTATAGTCCTCGATTTAGGAAGAAACTTGTTCTAAAAGAGTGCATCAGCCCAGGGAGGCTAAGATCATAAATAATTCCATTTCCATGTATGAGTGCACTGTACTGGTTGCACATGTATAGTCCCATTGTGTGTAAAAGTATTCCAGGCTCCCTCTATCCCATTCACTGTTCAGATCCTTCACCT
>NW_007742301.1:9471-11036 GCF_000696425.1 Galeopterus variegatus
GTAGGATGGTAGACCACATTATGCAGCAGACCAGATATTTGTTGGTAGTCCCATCAACTACATTCTTAAGGTATCAGAAAATTTGAGAAATGTGTAAAAACCATCCGCAGAAGTTGAAGACGGTCACCAAAAATGGGAAAATACAACTTGGAATCTTCGTAAATATGTTGACATATTTTACACAATGAAATCCTTGCATAATTCAATTGCTGAATATAATCCCTTTATTTAATCATATACTATATTTAATTGGATCTAGTATATCTTATACATACTGCATTATATTCAAAATTTTAAATATACTTTATATAGAATTTTAAAGGATTTTTATGAAAAATTGTGTCTATGTTCATTTTTTCATCTCTAGTGCTACTTTTATTTATAATCTCTAGAACAGCTAAACTTTCTTTGATAGGGAAACTTGTGCTAAGGAAATATTTAGCTCTTTTGTGAAGTAAAAACGACTCTTGGGAAAGTCATCTTAAATTGCTACTTTTATGATCAGAACCACAGTGGAGTCCCTAGTTAGCATATTCGTCTAACTACAAGCCAAATGCAGCAACAGTTAGTGGAGATAGCATCCTATGCTCCACTTCACTAACCATATTACCCAGAGGAAAATTCATGTTTATCATCGAGGTCTTCTTTGCCAGAATCTATGGCAATGCTACAGAGAGACCTCATGACTTTTGTCAGGCACATATCAGGGTTTAATAGGCCTCTTCAGCCTTATCTCTGTCTAAATAGACATGTATGAAGGAAGCTTTTAGATATTATCTGAGTGGTTTCAACTCCTACTTCTCAACAATGATGTCCTGAGTTACTGAAAATCCTCACCAGCATTGCTGGCCACTTTCCTCTGATCATCCACCTCAGGGATGGGTAAGTAGGATGGGTATATATCATACTGCTGCAAGTTTGAAATTTATAGAATTATCCGTGTCCAAGCCATTGTCCACCCATTTCTTGACATGCACCTCTTGGCTCCACATTAAAATTATATATATATATAATATAATAATAATATAATATTTGTACATTACATATTGTATTTTTTATTATATATGTGTATATATATATTTCCGTATGTCCCTTGATTTAGAATTCAGTTTTCTGAGTCAACGGTTTTTTAGATTTTCTATTGTATATCCAAGTTTGTCTGCTAATCTCTGTAGCAATGAGCCCTTTTCTTGATCTGCAGGTGAGCCCACAGCCTCCATCTGAATGGTGTTTCCACCTCTGCTCCTGCACTGCTCACACAGCAGGGATCTTCAGGATAGGACCTTTTCTGAGCGATGTATCTTCATGTGTTCCCTTCAATTTTTCTCACATCCTGTGCAAGTCCCGAAATACACAAAGAATACCCAAGATCACACATATGGAAATGATTAGTATGTTTAGGGAAACAGGCTATGAAACTTCATTAAAAAGTAATATACAAAGAAATTATGAGACATGTTTAAGAAAAATTTTACTATTCTTATGGTTAACTGCTACAAAGAGGAAGAAATAACTTCTGTCATGATAAGCCATACAATATTAAGTTCTCAAATCATAATCAGCTT
>NW_007742301.1:11787-12625 GCF_000696425.1 Galeopterus variegatus
AAGAAATAACTTCTGTCATGATAAGCCATACAATATTAAGTTCTCAAATCATAATCAGCTTGGAATGAAATTTTCTTAACTTTCTATATCACAGAGATTTCTCAGAATTACAAATCTGAATAGACTACTTAACTCAGTGTTTGAAAGAAATATTATGAATTATCCCTAGAGAATCAAGCTATTGAGGAAAATCATAGCTGAGAATATCTGAAACTCTGAAATTTGTTTAATGGTGCTATTCAAATTATGACCAATTCAAGGATAAGTTGATATTTCTTTAGCAGAAACAATACTTCTTTTACATTTTGGAAAGAAATATGCTCCATTGATGCATTGTAGCGATATAGCAAGGGCAGAAAACAGAAGCTATGGCTGCAGTGTGTGGAGAATGAGCAGTGAGCTGGAATCTGTGCCACACGGAAGACAGAGGGGGACCTTAGACAGACGTGTACACAGAAAACACTATGTGCTGTGGACAACAGGTTTGTTGAAATGCATATGTTGAAGCCTAACCCCCAATATGATATTTGGATAGGGGACTTTTTAAGGTAATTCACTTTAAATAAGGTCATGAGGATGGGGACACCATGATGACTTTAGTGTCCTTATAAAAAGAGGAAGAGATAAGAGACCTTCCTCTCTCCACCTGGAAGAGGATCCTCACCAGGGCCCCGGACATGCTTGCACCTTGATTTTAGACATCCAGACTCCAGAACTGTGAAAAATAAATGTGTGTTGCTTAATTCAGCCAGTCTATGTTATTTTGTCACAGAATTACAAACTGACTAATAAAAGGGTCCCTCAAAAAGTTCATGGGAAAATAGAATTAAAAGATAAT
>NW_007742301.1:12745-15903 GCF_000696425.1 Galeopterus variegatus
GAGACCTTCCTCTCTCCACCTGGAAGAGGATCCTCACCAGGGCCCCGGACATGCTTGCACCATGATTTTAGACATCCAGACTCCAGAACTGTGAAAAATAAATGTGTGTTGCTTAATTCAGCCAGTCTATGTTATTTTGTCACAGAATTCCAAACTGACTAATAAAAGGGTCCCTCAAAAAGTTCATGGGAAAATAGAATTAAAAGATAATGCAAATCTTTTAATGAACTTTTTGAATTACCCTCTTACACTACTCAAATGTTCTAGAGGAGATGTTATTGCAAATCCCAATGGGCTCATTAAAGAGTTTGTGTCAGCAGTGTGTTGTATTCAAATGGAAGGTGGTGACACCTGTGTTAAGAGAGGTAGGATCTGGCTGGAGGCAGGTAAGCATTGGCCCTTGATTAGGAAACACCAAGTCTCAATTCAAAGCTTCTTTTGGGTCCGGAGAAGTATCCCACCTTCACATCAGTGACATGATGTGGGGTAGTGGTGTTACAAGTTATGGTTTTTTTAATATTTCCAGTCATGTTGTTGGAGTTCTTGCCCATCATAGATGTCTTTCTCAAATTAGATGTCCGTACCAATTCTGTAATAGTCTTAGTGGTATAATCATCTGTTTTTGTTCTGTGTATTTTTTCTCAATTAAACTTGCTTACCATTAAAAATGTTTTCTATCATGTGAGGAAACCATAACCATTACATGTTAAATGAGGTCTCTTAAATGTCTACAGCTTGGGAGAAACTACTCACTGTATGACAGTATTTTATAAAATTGCCTTCAGATTTTATTTTTTAAAACAACATTGAGTGTTTATAAGTATTTTTTAATTACATATGATTTTAAAATATAAGTGGAATAAAAATTTTAAGGAAATCTAATTCTGCTATCCTAATGCAACCATTCTTTAGATTGAATTTATAACACTGGTAACTGAAAGCCAATAAACTGGGGGATATTACTGAAGTATAAACTAGATATCTAACAAATGTATAGGTATAGTTACTTCAATGAAAAAAGCTTTTGAAATTAAACCAGAGTATTAAATGATTTATTTATCAGGATGTATCATGTTACTATCAAGATTAAACACCAGATAATGGCAAGAGCAATGGACTATCACCAACATAGCCAAAGGCTTTGCAGCAATGTCCATGTCAAAGTGAATTATTAGAGACTAGAAGTCATAGAATATTGTGAAAGGTTTAATAATAAACCAAGGATTTGGAATAAAGGATGAAGCAAAAAATAAATAAATGCTGACTGAAGGGGAAAAGAAGAGACACATTTTTTTCTTTTTCAAAAACAATTATTAACACATGTGCTGAGCATTAAGTCCATGAAACAAATATTGAGCACCATATGGGCTAGCAATATGCAATATGCTGGGTATACAGAGAACCACAAGACCCAGCAGCTGTATTTGAGTGACAAGAAGCTTCACTGTGTTTCAAGACCAATAGACAGTTTCAAGTGCTCTTCAAGGCTCAAATCTAAATCACGTTCCTTCAAAGACTTCATTTCGTAGCTCATTTATAATTTGTTTGAAAAAAATCATTTATGAGGCCCAAACTAGTCAAAGATACAGCAAAAAAATAAAACTGGAGGCCAATATCTTTGATGAACATAGACACAAAAATCCTAAACAAAATATTAGCAATCAGAATATAGCAATACATTCAAAAAATTATACACCATGATCAAGTATGATTAATGCCAGAGATGCAAGGATGGTTCAACAAACAGAAGTCAATAAATGTGATACACCACATCAACAAAATCAAGGACAAATCCATATGATTATCTCAATAGATGCAGAAAAAGCATTTGACAAAATTCAATAGCCTTTCATGATAAAGACTCTTAGCAAATTAGGTAGAAAAGGAAAGTATCTCAACACAATAAAAGCAATATATGATAAACCCACTGCCAATATCATCCTGAATGAACAGGAACAAGACAAGAATGCCCACTCTCACTACTCCTGTTTAACATAGGACTGGAAATACTAGCCAGAGCAAACAGGCAAGGGAAAGAAACAAAGTGTGTACAGATTGGAAAAGACAAAGTAAACTGATCCTATTTGCAGATGACATGATCCTATAGAGGAAAAAACCAAAAAACTCTACGAAAAAACTCTTAGAGCTCATAAATGATTTCAGTAAAGCTGCAGGATACAAAATCAACACACAGAAATCACTAGCATTTTCATATTCCAATAACAAACTATTAATTAAAGAGGACACAAAAAGATAGAAAGACATTCCATGCTCTTGGGTTGGAAGAATTAACATAAGAAAATGTCCATACTATCCAAAACAATCTACAGGTTCAATGCAATACCCATTGAAATACCAATGACAATCTACACAGAAATAGAAAAAAAAAAAAAAAAAAAACAATTCTAACATTCATATGGAACAGCAAAAGACCTTGATTAGCCAAACCATTCCTGAGCAAAAAATAAATAAATAAAGCTCGAGGCATAACATTTTCTAACTTCAAACTATACTACAAAGTTATAATAACCCAAACAGCATGTTGCTGGCATAAAATCAAAAACTCCAAACAATGGAACAGAATAGAGAGCCTAGAAATCAACCCACATATTCACAGCCAATCAATCTTGACAAAGGCACACAAGAACATACATTACGGAAAAGATTACCTCTTCAATAAATGGTACTGGGAAAAATGGATATCCACAGGTAGAAGAATGAAACCAGATCTGACCTCTTTCACCATATGCCAAAGTCTACTCAAAACAGATTAAAACCTTAAATATAAGACCTGAAACTATAAAACTATGAAACTCCTAATAGAAAACACAAGGGAAACACTTCAGTATGTAAGACTTAATTAATAAAACCCCAAAAGTACAGGCAACAAAAGAAAAAAATTAACAAATGGGATTATATCAAACCAAGAATCCTCTTTACAGCCAAAGAAACAATTAACAAAGTGAAAAGACAACTTACAGAATGGGAAAAAATACTTGCAAACTATACATCTGACAAGGGATATTAATCCAGAATATACAATGAACTCAAACAACTAAACAGTAAGAAAACAAGTAACCCAATTTTAAAAAATGGACAAAGGAGCTGAATAGACATTTCTCAAAGGAAGATATACAAATGGCCAACAGACACATGAA
>NW_007742301.1:16164-16750 GCF_000696425.1 Galeopterus variegatus
AATGTCCAAATGGATGACTGAATAAGGAAAATGTGGTTTGTATACTCAATGGGATACTTCTCTGCCATTAAAAAAAGAATGATATTCTGCCATTTGCAGCAACACAGATGAACTTAGAGAAAATTCTGTTAAGTAAAATAAGTCAGGGGCATAAAGAGAAATACCACATTTCCTTACTCATAAGTAGGAATTAATATAAAGAAAGAAAGCAAAGAAACAATCAAACAATACGTGTAATTAAAAAAAAAAAAAGTACAGAACTGTGGTCATTAGAGGTGGGAAAGGGGGAGGGGATGGGGTTAGCAAGATATTAGTTAGGGGTCACAAAGATTGATTATGTTTTGTAAACATAAGTATAATAATTATCCTGATAGATCATCACATTTTGTACACATGTATTGATATTCAAATCTGTACCCTACAAATCTATATAACAAATTATATTTCAATAAAAATAATATTTAATATAAATTCCTAAAGAAACATTAAGTAGTTTAGTAAGATTACATTTTTTTTCTTTTTTTTAATTATTTTTATTTTGTCAATATACAATGTAGTTGATTGTTGTGTCCCATCACCGAAACCT
>NW_007742301.1:17078-17395 GCF_000696425.1 Galeopterus variegatus
GAAGATATACAAATGGCCAACAGACACATGAAAAAATGCTCAACATCACTCAGCATCAGAACGCAAATCAAAGCCACATTAACATATCAACTCACCCCAGTTAGACTGGCTACTATCAAAAAGGTGGGAAATAACAAGTGCTGGTGAGGATGTGGAGAAAGGAAAACCCTCCTTCAATATTGGTGTAAATTAATACAGCCATTATGGAAAATATTATGGAGCTTTCTTGAACAACATCAGAGAGAACTGCCGTATGATCCAGCAATTCTACTACTGGGTATATACCCAAAGGAATGGATATCATCATGTCAAAAGGA
>NW_007742302.1:0-515 GCF_000696425.1 Galeopterus variegatus
AGAGCTCTGGGCCCCTCAGCCTCCGGGATTCTGTGCTGACTTCGAAAGTGCCCCGAAGCCCTCTTGTCACGTGGTTCTTTGATCCCTCACTCTGCAGTTCTAGCACCCCAGGTGGATTTTGTAAGGTACGACACTTAATTTGGTTTTGGCACAGAATCACCTCCTGCACAGTGTGGTTTCCATCGTGACCGTGCAGCAGCAGGGCCGGGTGAGGGTTAGACCTCCTTTGGGCCCCACCTGTGAGTCCGAGGACCACTCACGCATGCGGCTCCAGCACGGTGCACTTCAGGNCTGATTTTGAGACATCGGGGGGGAAGGACAAGAGGTGCCCTGTAAGCCCCACGACTGACTGAGCTCAGGGTGCTTATCGGTCCATTTGCTTCCTCCCCAACGCAGGCATAGGCAGCAGAGAGAGAGGCTCAGCAAGCAGATATCAGAGCCCCTTGGCGTGAAGTTCTAGCCCTGCCGCTCACTAGCCGTGGGATCCTAGCACGCCATTGAACCCTCTGTGCACG
>NW_007742302.1:1077-4737 GCF_000696425.1 Galeopterus variegatus
TCATACAGCCTACAAATGGGCTTTGTATGCTTCTCATGACACAAAACCCCAGCATCCTTAACGGTCCTGTTGTGCTAATAACTCACAGGCGAGAGTCAGGCACACGCAGGCAGACCACGCTGGGGAGCAGCCTTGTCAGAGTCCCTGGAAGCGAGTCCCAGGCCTTTCCAAGCAACCTCGGCCAGCTGGAGGGGCCTGGTCTGCACATAGAGTGACTTAACTGGAAGGTGTCATCTGGTGCCTCCCTCACGATCTAGATGAGGAAGCTGAGGCCCAGGGAGGACGGGCTTGTCAGCCGAGTTAGACACAGATGAGGGGCCAGGAAGCTCTTCCTCGCTGCAGCTCTGACCGTGGCCCGTGTGCCAGGCCGTCGGAGTGGGGCCACCCAGCTGGGTGTAGCACAGACCGGCTTCGTTCTTTGGCGACAGAAGATTCTTCTTGCCTCCTAAAAGCACATAACCACACCTCGGGGAGCCAGGCATTTACAGGACCAGACTGACCTGTGTGCGTGTGTGCACTGTACAGTGCGTGCGCCGTGCGTGTGCGTGCACGTGTGTACACGAGTGTATGGTGTGTGTATGAGTGTGTGTGCATGTGTCAGCAGGCAGTCTGACCACACAGACCCAGGCCATGGCCACACAGGCCTCCCCCTGCTGCTCCTGGACCCTGGGCCCCCATACGACCCACGGGCCATGACTGGGGGCTCTGTCACAGGCTGGGCTTGGGGGGAGTCATACTGGGGCCAGACGGCTTGAGAGGCTAAGAATTGGGGTCCTTCTAGGGCCTCAAAAGCACCGAGCACGACCATGGCCAAAGAAGGGTGCTAGAACCAGCAGAGAGAGCTTCGAGGGACATTCGAAGGACATTCACCTCCTGATCCATGGGGCCTGCTCCTTATTTCTTCAAAAACACATTAGCACAGTTTTCAGCTGTGTTCAGATGCTGTCCCACCTGCACGCTCCTTCCTCTGTCACCAAAGCCAGATTTTTGAAAAAAATCTTCTCTTTAAAAAATGGGGGATCTACACTGACTCCGAAGACCCTGCCCCAGGAGGCCCGCACGGCCTGGCTGCAGGGACTGCTCATTTGTTCCCGCCCCTGCAGCCGCACTGCCCCTGAGTGGCCACACCGGGATGTCCACATCCCCGTCCACGTCCCCAGCCACGCCTCTGGGCACGGAGGCAGGTGGCAGCTCCCCAGCGGCCCCTCTGGGCCACATCCCCTCCAGCCTCCGCCTCCTGCCCACATGTCACTCCCGTGCAGCCACTGCAGCCATTAACAATTCCTCTGCCCCCACATGTCTGCCATTGCTGCCACCTCAACCCCTCCCCTGCGGGCCATAGGGAGTGAGCTCCCTGCTCTTCCCGGTGACCAGTTCTTCTCTCTCATGCTTTCAGCACTGGGGCCTCGCCGCCCTCAGCTTCCTTCGCCATTGCAATCCGCGTTTCAGAGGGAAACCCGGCCCGTGGCGTGTTGCACACGTGTGTGTTCATGTGCCCCCCACACCAGCACGGGCAGGAGGGGTGAGGCTGGCCTGCCTCTCAGGCACGAGGTCAGATGCACCAGGCCAGGGTGTGCAAACTTGCCTGGTGGTAAGCAGCCTCTGGCAGGGCATAGGCGATCCCACCCCATGGTGAGAGATATCAACCTTGACCATCACACTCCTGGCTACGAGCCTGTGAGCAGTGGTCTCGAGGCCAGCCCCCACCCACCGCCCCCTTGTCTAAACAGCTTAGTTGGGGGGCAGCCCTGCACAGAGAGCTCGGCCCCTCTGGCCCCCCACCTCCCAGTCTCTCTTTCCACCTTCCCAGGAGGAGGGAAAAAGGGGTGGGAGGAGGAAGGTGCAAGAAACACCTCCCCTCCCTTCTGCTCTGTGTCACTTGTGAGAGACAATGAAAATGTCCTGGGCTCCTGCTGGGAGCAAGAGAAGGGCAGAGATCTGCCTCCATGAGGAACGGGAAGAGCCTGCAGTCCCCAAATGAGGACGGAACAGACAGGACGGAGAGCCAGGGCCACCACCTGCACCCGTGACACGGACCCCCCCTTCCTGGACTTCTGGGTTCTCTCTGCCAGCAGAGTGCTGGAGCTGGGTCGTCCTTCTCGGGAACTTAACGAGCCAGTCGACAGCCCTGGTGGGAGTATTTACACCACGGGAATCTGCAGGTGCGACAGATCCGGTTCTTTTTTCCCCTTCGGAAGTCAAACATCTGCTCTCACACCCCTGCCTCTGACTCAGTGGGTCTCAGTGTGAGTGAGCTCTGGTGTTACCTGAGCACTCCAGGCCCCCTGCCCAGGGTGTCTGCCACCACAGGGCTGGGCGGGGGACAGGGAGGGGACAGACAGTTGACATTTCTAGCAAGTTCTTGGGCAAGGCTGCTGCTGCTGCTTGGGGACCCCACTTTGGGAACCGCTGCTCAAATTCATCAGCATGGATAGGTTTGTTCAAAGACACAACAGAAAGCAGCTCTGAAGGACGGGAGACTCCGCGTCAGCCTCGGAGGAGGTGGCTCGTAACAATTAGAGCCTTTCCTCGCCGACCGGATACCACAAAGCAACGAGCACCCTGTCCCCTGAGAGGACCCACGGGGAGCTGCCGCCAGAGCAGCAGAAGAGCAAATCGCAGAGCTCTGGGCCCCTCAGCCTCCGGGATTCTGTGCTGACTTCGAAAGTGCCCCGAAGCCCCTCTTGTCACGTGATTCTTTGCTCCCTCACTCTGCAGTTCTAGCACCCCAGGTGGATTTTGTAAGGTACGACACTTAATTTGGTTTTGGCACACAATCACCTCCTGCACAGTGTGGTTTCCATCGTGACCGTGTAGCAGCAGGGCCGGGTGAGGGTTAGACCTCCTTTAGGCCCCACCTGTGAGTCCGAGGACCACTCACGCATGCGGCTCCAGCACGGTGCACTTCAGGATCCAGCCACTCCCAGCACCTGCCCGTTCCACAGCTGCTGGAGGCTGCTCCAGGGCGGAGGTCCAGGCAGTGGGAAGCCCAGGGGAGCACGGGGAGTGTTTGGGAATACCAGGGCTGGGAGCCCCTCACCAGGGGGCGTCTTCCTGCCCAGATGCCTCAGGACAAGTTCCCGTGTGAGCCACCTCTTGTCCCAGCACGTGGCAGGTGGGGGGAGACCTTCAGCATCAGAGCCAACTCTGCTTCCTCTCCGTTCCCCTCTCTTCCTTCTCCACAGCCACCAGTTCCTGCCGGTTCTTCCTTGGAAGTCTTTCCTGCTTTCTCTTCCAACTCCCTCCCCCCAGCACTCCCGTCAGAGCCCTCGCACCTCACGTCTGGGGTGTGTGACCCCTTCCAGGCAGGCCCCTGACACCTGCCCACCTGCCTCTCTTTTCTGAGGTTGGCCCCGATCAGTTTTCCTAAACCTTCACTCTCCGTGTATCACCCCCTCCTCTGCAGCCTTCAATGGCTTCACCTGCAGGATGGAACCCAAATTCCCCAGTGCAGCCACCCGCACCTGCAACCGTTGCCTGTACCTGATGACCAGCTGTCTCGGGAAACCACGCCTGCAGGAAAGGACGGAGGGCTTAGATCAGCATGCCTGGGTTGCAGTTCCAGCTCTCCTTCTCATGATTGCTGAGAGCCTGGGCAGGTTACCAAACTTCTCTGAGCCTCAATTTCCTCATCTGAATAATGGGTGTTATAATAATGCC
>NW_007742302.1:5502-8183 GCF_000696425.1 Galeopterus variegatus
GTTACCAAACTTCTCTGAGCCTCAATTTCCTCATCTGAATAATGGGTGTTATAATAATGCCTCTTTGCATTATTATTAAAAATTTCAAGTTCACGACTTGTCTACCCAAATGCAGCAGTGCCACTGCTTTTAATCTGACTCAAAACTAACCACACGGGTGTGGAATGAATTAGGAAATCAGGCCCAAACAGGGAGACACGTACATATGCATGCACGTGTGTACACGTGCCTGTCTGCATTTGTGTGCATAAATGTGCACAGGTTGTGTATGTGTGTGTGTGTACATGTGAGTTGGGGTAGGAGGGTTTGTGGACACACCAGGAGGCATAAAAACCAGTGGGCATTTGTTTGGGGCTGGCACATCCCCTTTCTGGACCCCTTTATCTGTAACAGGAGCCAGACTGACAACCCCGGGTCCCCTCTTTCTCTCGTCCCAGCTCCCTGACAGATGGTTTGCCGGGAGGACACGTGCTGCCACCTGGTGGAAGGAAACGCGCATGGCCGTGCTCCCAACCAGGGCCCACTGACCCTCGGGCTTCCTGCTGTCCTGGAAACAGATGCCAAGCCACAGGGTGCCCATCACACCCTGGGACTTCCTACCACTGCACGACCCTGGCAAGCTCCTTAATCTCTCTCAGCCTTGGCATCTCCCTCTGTGAGTATGGGGCTAGTAATCATGCATCCCCTAGAGGGCTGTTCTGAGTGTGAAATGAAATTATACAAGAAAAGCACAGAGGTCGCCGCCTGCTCCATGCACGTGCTCTGATGTGAGATAACCGTTACTGATTTTGAGACATCGGGGGGGAAGGACAAGAGGTGCCCTGTAAGCCCCACGACTGACTGGGATCAAGGGGCTTATCGGTCCATTTGCTTCCTCCCCAACGCAGGCTTAGGCAGCAGAGAGAGGGGCTCAGCAAGCAGATGTCAGAGCCCCTTGGCGTGAAATTCTAGCCCTGCCGCTCACTAGCCGTGGGATCCTAGCACGCCATTGAACCCTCTGTGCACGGTGGAATTTTGATGATTCATGAATGAACCCTCGTGCAGCACCGAGCCCAGGGCTCGACCACTCACAGGTGCATGGTCATATCAGGGCTGCTGGTGTCCTGCGGCTGTCATCCGGGTTGTTCATAATCTCCCAGCTCTGCTCCTGCTGAGGCCAGGGTAGGACGGCCCTTCCCACCCACTGGAAGTTAGACACTGTCAGGCAACTTGCCTTGGCCAATTTAATGCGGAGAGGGTGTCACTTCTGGCAGAAGTCTGCAGAACCAGCGTTTTCCCCTAACTGGCAACCAGCAGGCAGCTGCTCCATAGGCTCCTGGAGCCAGGCGACTGCAGGGCAGACCGACCCTGCAACCCACTGCTGTGTGAGTCAGAAATACACCTGCATTTATTAGAGAACTTGGATTTGGGGTTGTTACTGAGCATAACTGTGACATCAGAGTGACTGATATACTCTGACTCTTCCAGACTCCTCTGAGGAGAAATGATTCCTTCTCATTTATCTTAACACGCACTTGCTAAATAGGAATTAACGAGCACGCACATTTCCTTTCCTCAAACTTAGAATACCCAGCAGGAGCACCCGTGAAAGCTGCGGGCCAAAGGGCATCGTGAACTATGATACGCGCAAGAGGTAAAAGAGAGCTCCAGGGTGCTTTTCTCAAACACTCAGAGCCTCCACAGAGACTGGTTTGGGGTTTCACGATTCAGTCCTAGTGACACCCACGCAGCCACCACGAGCTGCAAAGGGGCAGAGGCCTGGGGACGTCCTTCATGAAGGGTGCCCCCACCCCACCTCCATCTGACTTGCTTATGAGAAGACAAGAGGGTCGGTGGTCACAGTGTGTCAGAAAAGAGACCCCAGTGAACGCAGCTCTGGGAATAAACCAGGAGTGCACGCGTCCCCAAGGAAAAGCTCTCTGTTTGTGTGGTCCCTGGTGCCACCTAGTGGCACTGGCTGGCACGAGCTCACGGCTATGGCGACAGTGCACTGGACAGGGAGCATCACACAAATCCAACTTCTCGCCCGTGGGCCCGGGTGCCCTGGGTATCTGAGGGGAGGGGACAGGAGGCACAGAGTGGAAGAACACCAGGAGGCCCGAGGACAGCACCACGTCCAGGTCTGGGGAGGAGCCCACACGACTGGCCTCCGCCAGCACCACATCGCTCAGACTCAGCTGCGATGCAGAGGGGTCCCCGAGGCCGAAGCCCGGCCAAGCCCGTCACCACCACTGGGAAGGGAGCTCTGGGGCCCTCCAAGTGCAGGTGGGGCTCGTCTGTCCATCAAGAAATGCAGAGACTCCCGCGATGTCCACCCAGGCAGGCTCCTCGGGGCTGGGCTGAGAAGTGAGCAGGGCAGGCCGTCCTTGGCTCTACACCAAGACCATCAGACAGTAGCAGACACAGAGCTCCCGGCGAGACGAGAACGTAGAGAAGACACGCTGGAAACAGGTCTGTGGCGTAAGCACACGGCCCCACTCCTCTCGGAAAGCCTCAGCCACCTGCCTGTTCTTTCTCCAAGTGGTTTTGCACGGAGCGTCATGCCAGGTGACAAAGCCCAGCCAGGTGCTGCCACACACCCCCTCCACCGGCCACACCTCCTGCTCCTGAGAAGTCCCAGCACCAGGTAACTACGCACCAAGTCAGAGACCGACTGAGGCAGAGGCATAAGAGAAGAGCCA
>NW_007742302.1:9034-10792 GCF_000696425.1 Galeopterus variegatus
GCTCACATCGTGGCTCGGGATGGGACAGGGGGACGCCTCTCCTGTGTCCCGGCTCCCCCAGCACCTGGCAGGGCCAGGCACACAGCAGGAGCTCAATGTACGCAGAGTGAAATGGCTAACCAGAGCCCAGGCTGCAGGAGAGGTGTCCCCGCCTGCTGAACTCTGCTCCCCCCAGGATGGGATGAGGTGATGGCTGGAGAGCAGGGGGCGCAGCTGGGGGACGGGGGCTGGATGTCCGGCAGCGGGTGGCGTCCCCATCAAGAACAGTTTACAGGTCCGTCTTGAGCACACCTCTCAGCTCGCTGCCTTAGGGGACCACTCCCAGGGGACGGTTGGGCCATTCCATGCAGCAAAGAGCAAGATGAAGCCAGCAAGCCCCTTAGCGCCCTTCATACCTCCTGGGAACCGACCATGCGCCTAGTGTCCCTGAAGCCGTGTCACATCTGTGAGGCATGCACAATGTCACCGTTTGTACAGGTGAGCTCCACTGAGGCCCAGGTGTCTTCAAGATTGCGTCTCTGAGACCAGGCTCAGTGCTCCAGCCAGCACGCTGGGCTGCAGTCTACAGTGGAGAGTGAAGTCCCCTCGCATGGGATGGTGACAGCTGGTGATTCCCTGCAGTTTGTGTGTGCCTGGCACTGGTCCCATTGCTTCCTGTGGTCATCTCCCCCATCCTCAAGGGGCGGAACTATGGTTCTCCCCCTTACAGAAAAGGACACCAAGGCTCAGGGCAGAAGTGCCTTGCCCAAGGTCGACAGCAGTCAGTTGCTGAGCTGGGATGTGAATGAAGCGGCCCAGCCCCTGGCTCAGGTTTCCTCTCGCAGGAAGCAGTTGACACCCTCCTGCCGTGGGCATGGCCACCCTGTAAGCTGCAGGGCAAGGAGGACCCTTGCCTGTTGAGCCTGCCAGCTAAGCAGGGGGGCTGCAGCATGGCAGTGGGATGTCATTCACCATCAGACTAGGGGTACAGGTGCACTAAAGGGGTGCAAGGAAACTTGCTGGCCACCAGCTTCCTGCTCCAACTCCTGGGGTCCAGCATCAGCCACATGCAAGAGCTGATGGGACCTGAAGACATCTGATCACCAAGTCCCCACCTCAGCACCATGAACAGCTCAGGAGAAACAGGGCAGGGAGCAGAGTCACGTCTTCCCCTGAGGCTGGGGGCCCCTTCCTCCAAAACCCTCCTCCCACCTCCTGGTTACAGCCCTGGATGCCTGGACCTCCAGAGTAAAGAAAAACACCATTTCTGGGAAAGTTGAGACTGGACTGGGCAAAGTGTCGGGGGAAGGGGCCTGGCTGGACTCAGAACAGAGACCTGAGACCTCCACTCTCTCTGCGGCACCGTCAGAGCCGAGGGTCGTCCATGCAGTCCCTTGACCCACCTTGTTGCTCTTCCTGACCTTGCTCTTTAAAATGTCACATAGTACAGAAAAGGGGCTCCCCCTCCTGAAATGAACTGTGGAGTATACTAATATTTATAAAGCAAATGTATTTCACAGGGCCCAGTTTCCAAAGCCCTCTAGTTTCAGGTATAACCTAACTTTAAAAAATTACATATAGAAAGGTTAAGCTTGCAAAAGACAGGAAACTTTCCCCAGGCTAAAGTCTCTGTTGTGGATAAAGAATTGTAACACAGCAAAATTGTTGGCTCAAGGACAGATGTCCAAGCAGGTTAACCTACTGATTGATATGTTAAGAAAGTTACTTTATTGTTATGTAAAAATACTGAGGAAACTGCTGTAGGAAAAGACAGTATTT
>NW_007742302.1:11535-14014 GCF_000696425.1 Galeopterus variegatus
CCAAGGAGGAATGCCTCTTCTTGAGGGTTCTGGGAAGATAACCCCTTCAGGGTGTCTCACTACTCAGAAGAAAAGGGCTTTGAGTAATCCTTTATGTCTCAGTCACCCAGGGGAGAGAGGTGACAAATCCATGTGAGGACAAAGAGAAGTCAACAAGCTCAGAAGAAATGGGCTTTGAGTAATCCTTTGTCTCAGTCACCCAGGGGAGAGAGGTGACAAATCCATGTGAGGACAAAGAGAAGTCAACAATGAAACTCTGTCTTCTCCAGCATTGTGATGCCAGAAGAATTAAGGGTTTCTTTCCAGAAAGGGGGGAAGGACCTCCTTCCTTAATGCAGATCTTATTCTGACTCCCGTGTAGCCCCCCCTTCCCGGCTTGCTGAAGAGGGAGAGATCACATCCTCAGACATGCTGGGGACAGATGCCCAGTGGACGTCCCTCTGCTGATTTCCACAGGAAAAACAGGGCCCTAGGGCAGGAGGACTACGGTTGATCCGCTGGCCCTGGGCAGGCCCACCTGCTGCTCAGAGGGACCTGGGAGGTGTCTTCCCTTTGGGCCCCCCTAGGCCCAAGGCTGGCGGAGGAGCAGCTGCATGGTCTGCAGGTCTCAGCCCCTCACTTAAAAACTATCCAGAATTTCAAGAGGGGACCCTTCTGAGTGCAGGTTCCCTTGTACCTGCACCGGCCACACATCCGTGAATCCGGTCCTGGGGATGACCTGTCACCTACGGCGGGGGAGGTTGGGGGAAGGATGAGCCCCCCTCACAGCAGCAGGGAATGCACACCAGGCTCAGACGGTGAGGCCTGAGTCTTGGAAACGCTCCCACCGCAAGGCAGCCCTGTCTGAACGGGTGGATTCGGAAACAAGGAAACACAGCTTGCCTTCTCTCACTGCATAAATGTCCCCAGGAGACATCTCACAGCTGGCCCAGTGGACAGAAGGACTTACTCCTTTTGATACCAGTACTAGTTACATTCAAATAAATACTCCTTTTGATAAAGAAGAGACTTGATCCCTGGGAGAGGTTAGATAAGCCCATTGAAATCGGTTCACACAAGCCCTTTTCCCATCAAAACGATCATAGGGAGAATCTGAGCTTCCAGCCAGGTCAGCGGGTCACAAAGTCTGACTTAGGGAAGCCCAATTAATACCCCCCTTGTACCTTTTCCTTGATGAATTGGTCCAACTGCTGAGAAAAACCAGCCACATCATACGAGTCAGAGACAGGAGTATGTTATGACCACGGGAGGCCTCCAGGGCTTGGAAACCCTCTGTTTTTCTGGATGTCTCCCTCAGTCACAGAGGTGGGCAGACGAGGCATCTCAGCCCCCGGCAGCTGGATGCCAGCGCAAAACAGCTCAGGGTGCTCTGGGCCAACACCTGAAGCTACGACACTGAGCCGAGGTCCTGGGGCTGGGGACGGACTTTCCATCCCAGACAATGGGGAGACGCTGTCAGGAACATGTCCAGACTCAGACGTCTGGGGCATTCACATCGTGATCCTGCATCCCCCCAGACCACAACGGGGTGCAGACGCATCACAGGAGCAGAGTCTGAATGAAGCTCTGGAGACCTGCAGGGGCCCCACAGCCGAGCAGTCATTAGAGCCCAATCCTCTGCTCTGCAAAACAACGGAAATACGGGAGCACTGCGAGCTGCCCCGATCCTGCTGGGCCTCAGGGGTCTCATTCTGCATCAGAAAGAACAGCTTCCAGAAGCTTTCTGGAGCCCCACCAAATACTGCAGCGTCCAGCCCAGAGGCTGCTGACCTACACCGAGCCTTCAGCTGGTCAGTTTTCACCACCACACTGGAAAAGCGGAAGAGCGTGAAGAGGCCCTGTTGTCCAGAGCGTGTGGGAGCCTGATATGGGGTGTGTGTTGGTAAGGCAGATGAGAGGCAGTTTGACAATATTTATTAAAATTTAAAATATGCACATCACATATGCTGTGTCAGTGGATCTCAACCAGGAGCGATTTTACCACCAAGGAGACATTTGGCAATGTCTGGGGATGTTTCTGGTTGTCGCAACTGGGGAGGGTCCTCCTGGCATCTAGTGGGTGGAGGCCAGGAATGCTGCAGAGGCTCAGGACAGTCCCCCCCACCAGGAATGACCCACCCCCAAATGACAGCAATGCCCAGGTTGAGACACCTGAGCTACCTAGAGAAATGCTAATACATAAAATAATAAGAACAGTCATACAGCTGACATTTGCACAGTGTTTAAGGGCCAGGCTACATCACGACTAGGGCTAGGATGGGTGGGATTCTCTGGGAATGGGGTAGGAGTGGGGAGAAAGTCTGATGGTGAAGGAATGGACGAAGGGTCCGAAACTCAGGCTTGCTGACTCTGGGACTCCCCCAAACACCCAGCTCCCTGCGGTGTGGCTGGAGGTGAGTGTACGGGTACCCAGGCTGCAGAGGCTCAGACACCCCCAGCAGCTGCTGCACACGTGCCTATAGACTGGGGGTTGCGGCTG
>NW_007742302.1:15323-22166 GCF_000696425.1 Galeopterus variegatus
CAGGGGCCACGCTGCAGCTCACCTGTGGGCTGCTTCTAGAGTGCCAACGATCTGGCAGGGAAGATAAGTTCACAGGTGCATGAAGGGACAGAGACAAGAACCTGGGAACTGCGCTGTCCTCTGATGGGACAGCCGGAGCCAACGCGCACCCCTTGTTCTGGTAACAGGAGCGGCTCACTCCCTGCTCACGCGCGCCACTGGGTGGTAGAATGTGGGTACTACACCTCAAAATAGGTAGGTCGACTTAACCAAAACAGGGAGATGGAAAAGAAAAAATTAGAAGAGTCAGTGAGCCCCAAAGAGAAGACTCCTTCACGGACCGTGGGTACATGCAACCAACCAACCAACCAATCAATCAATCAATGACACAACCTTGATAGGATCAACAAGATGCAAACGTTTTATCTAGCATCCTGCGTGTGTTCCCAAAGTGCACATGGGAGGGAGGGGAAGGAAATGCAGAAAGGGACCTAGGTTCCTTTTGTTTCCTTTTTAAAGGGGAGGGCACCCCAGTGTTCCCCATCTTAGCTTCCTGTCCCCTACAACCCCACATCCAGTGTCTGGGCATTCATGGAGCCCGCCCCATGACACGTAAGTTCCCAGATGAGGTGCCCCCCACCCTGTGAGTCCCACGGCACCTGGACACCTGGTGCATGGTCAGTGCCCACTCAGACATCGTTGTGGGGTTGATGGCCAGCCCCAGATGAAGTGGCTTGACACTAGCCCCGAGCCCCCAAACCTGTGCCTCCATGTCCTGCAATGGGGCGCTCTGGAGAAAGGGGCCAGGGTGCTGGGTGATGGGCAAAGGGTCTCCTGGGACTTGGAGGTGTTCAGATGCAGAGCACCCGGTGAGTGCAACACCCTGAAGGATAGCGGTGTTTGCCCGTACAGTGGGTTGATATGCACCCAAAAAAAGTTTGTCCAAGTCCTGACCCTCGGGACCTGTGAAAGGGAATTCATTTGGAAGTAGGGTTTTGTAGATGTCATTAAGTTAAGGATCTTGAGATGCGATCATCCTGGGTTAGGGTGGGCCTTAAATCCAATGATGGGGACAGAGAGAGGAAAAGGAGGNACAGGTGCATGAAGGGACAGAGACAAGAACCTGGGAACTGCGCTGTCCTCTGATGGGACAGTCGACAGCCGGAGCCAATGCGCACCCCTCGTTCTGGTAACAGGAGCGGCTCACTCCCTGCTCACGCGCGCCCCTGGGTGGTAGAATGTGGGTACTACACCTCAAAATAGGTAGGTCGACTTAACCAAAACAGGGAGATAGAAAAGAAAAAATTAGAAGAGTCAGTGAGCCCCAAAGAGAAGACTCCTTCACGGACCGTGGGTACACGCAACCAACCAACCAACCAATCAATCAATCAATGACACAACCTTGAGAGGATCAACAAGATGCAAACGTTTTATCCAGCATCCTGCGTGTGTTCCCGAAGTGCACATGGGAGGGAGGGGAAGGAAATGCAGAAAGGGACCTAGGTTCCTTTTGTTTCCTTTTTAAAGGGGAGGGCACCCCAGTGTTCCCCATCTTAGCTTCATGTCCCCTACAACCCCACATCCAGTGTCTGGGCATTCATGGAGCCCGCCCCATGACACGTAAGTTCCCAGATGAGGTGCCCCCCACCCCGTGAGTCCCACGGCACCTGGACACCTGGTGCATGGTCAGTGCCCACTCAGACATCATTGTGGGGTTGATGGCCAGCCCCAGATGAAGTGGCTTGACACTAGCCCCGAGCCCCCAAACCTGTGCCTCCATGTCCTGCAATGGGGCGCTCTGGAGAAAGGGGCCAGGGTGCTGGGTGATGGGCAAAGGGTCTCCTGGGACTTGGAGGTGTTCAGATGCAGAGCACCCGGTGAGTGCAACACCCTGAAGGATAGCAGTGTTTGCCCGTACAGTGGGTTGATATGCACCCAAAAAAAGTTTGTCCAAGTCCTGACCCTCAGGACCTGTGAAAGGGAATTCATTTGGAAGTAGGGTCTTTGTAGATGTCATTAAGTTAAGGATCTTGAGATGCAATCATCCTGGGTTAGGGTGGGCCTTAAATCCAATGATGGGGACAGAGAGAGGAAAAGGAGGTTTGACACACAGGGACATGCAGAGGGCAAGGCCAGGCCATGTGGCGACAGAAGCAGACACCGGAATGATGTGTCTGCAAGTCAGGGAATGCCAGGGATTGATGGGCACCACAGGACCTGGAAGAGGCGGAAAGAATCCTCCCCTAGAGCCTTCCAGGGGTGCATGGCACTGCCACGCCTCGATCCTGGACTCTGGCCCCCTGAACTGTGAGAGGATGAATTGCTGTTGTTTTAAGCCACCTGGTCTGCGGTCCTTTGTTATGGCAACCCTAGGAAACTCATGCAGCGCTCTTACAGGTGACACCTTCCACGCCACCTGGCTAGTGGCCACAGGGAGTCATATGCTATAGAAAGAGCAGAAACAGGTGACGCCCCCAGCTCAGCAGGACATGAAGAGCCTCGTGTTCTCTGAGGCTGGTCCCCAGCAGCTCCACTCAAGGAGAAAAGGGGTCTCTGGAGAGAGGGGAAGGGAAGCAGCAGCGCAAGGGAAGTGGGATCGCTTGGCAGCTGCTCAAATTTAGTTTGCACCTCCTTTGCCAGAGCAGAGGAAAACAAACGACCTGCGAACTGAATGAAAAATGGTGATTCATTACCCCTGATGTGTGATGATGGCTTAATTATTTTCCTAGCTGGGGAGAGGCGCTTTCTGACAGCAGGTGCAAACGCATCCTCCACTGCTTTGAGGCGTGATTGGCCCAGGACAGGCAGAGAACTGGAAAACCTAATTAAATCGGGAGCCTGTGTGACAAACGGAGCGGGGAGGTGTTTGCTTGCTGCTGACGGGTATTAACGATTCCCTGGGAAACTGCGAAGGCCCCCGCGGGAGTGGGCACATGGGCCGGCGGGGAGACACGGACACAGGAGGAACCATGTGGGGCGGCAAGACCCCGGATGAGCCGCACGGGAAAGGGTGGGCTGGGCCCAGACACTGGGCTCCATGGTCATCTGCTGTGGCTCTTGGTGTCATTGTCCTTAAAATGGGAGGCTGGACATTGGGACGAGCAGATGACGGCTCAGTGCACCTCTGGCTCTGACCCAGGTCCAGCTTGTTTGGCCTCTTTGAGCCTCAGTTTCCTCATATGTAATCTGGACACGAGCATCACCCCCTTCCAGGACGTACCGGGCTGCTGGGGGCCAACACCCGCCGAGTTCTCCAGGGAGCCTGCCGCGCTGGACGTGCCCAGCAGAGAGAGGGCGGAGAGGACTCCGGCAAAGCCCCCGGCTGTGCTGTTGTTTAGAGGGCTGACCCCCACCAGGATGTTCCCTGCCCCGACCCCTTCTTATCCCAGAAGGGAGGCAGTGGCCTCTCTGAGAGAGAAGACTGCAGCTGGGGGAGAAGTTGGCTCCCCTCTCCCTCACCTAGAGCCCCAATCAGACCTCCCTGGGTGCTTGGCAAGGACAGCCTTGCTGCTGTCTAGAGGAAAGCAGGACCCTCGCCCACCCTTTTAGGTGCACCTGCCCGCAGGACCTGTTGCTCTATGTCTTGGGTCTTGAACAGGGTCTTACAGCAGAAAACATAAAGCAGGTGTGCACACACCCACACATGCACACAAGCACACACGTGCAGTCCTCATCTGCACACAAGCACACAGATGTACACACGTGCACACGCCCACACACGCCCACAGGCACACATGTGCACAGTCTCATCTGCATACAAGCACACAGATGTACACATGTGTACACGCCCACAGGCACACATGTGCAAGTCTCATCTGCACACAAGCACACAGATGTACACACGTGCACATGCCCACACACGCCCACAGGCACACATGTGCACAGTCTCATCTGCACACAAGCACACAGATGTACACACGTGCACACACCCCCACATGCCCACAGGCACACATGTGCACAGTCTCATCTGCACACAAGCACACAGATGTACACATGTGCACACGCCCACATGCACACAGGAACACACATACTATCTTAGACTGCTCCCAGGGCAGTGACCTCTGCCTGGCCAGATGGGCTGTTATGTCCATCTGGAATCCCTGGGCTCGCCTGACCTTGCTGTCCCCTGGCCTACGGTCAATGCCATCCTCGTGCCTGTCCCAGCAGAGGCTCAGGATGTAGGAGTGCTGGATGTGGGGAAGAGGTGCAGATGGAAGGGGGGAGGAGGGAGAGGAGCAGGGAGGCGAGGGCTGAGGGCTGGGGGCCACCATGTCCACCCCATGTGGCTGCCCAGGTGGGGGACACAGAAGCAGGATCCCTCACTGTTGGGGCCTGGCTAGGGGTAAGCGGGTCTGTGCTTGGGGCATGAGGGGTGCAAGGAGCTGGGGCTGAGCCCTGGGACTGCAGGGGCCGTGGTTTGCATGTCCCCCAGGTCATGTTGAAATTTAACCCCAACGTGGCAGTGGAGGGTGGGGCCTTTTAGAGGTGACAGTATTGTGAGGACCGTGCCCTCGTGAACGGACTGATCCTTCACGGAGTGATGGGCTGATGGCTTAATGGGAGGTCATGGGTGTGATTCTTGTGGCTCTCTGAGGACAGCAGGTGAGCAGGTTAGCTCTCTTGCTCAGGCCATCTCTCACCATGTGACATCACAGTAGAGAGTCACCACCAGCAAGAAGGCCCTCACCAGACATGCCCGTGGACCAGGGATTTCCGAGCCTCCAAAACTATAAGAAATAAACTTCGTTTCTTCAGTTTCAGGTATTCTCAGCAACAGAAAATGGACTAGTGCAGCGGGTGTCTCTGATCCTTGTCCCAAGACCTGCAAGACCTTGATGAGTTGTCAATGAGGACACCCTCCCCAGGGGGTGGACTATGTGGGTTCCTCTGCCACGTGCCACAAAGCCCTCCATGCCAAGGCCACCCGACTGGCCCAAGGGTGGCAGGGGATGCAGACGGACACAAAGGGCCAGCCCATGAGAGGCCAGGAAGGACTTGTGTGGATCCAGATCTAAGACCGGGCCCTCCATCCCTTCCCCTGCTCCATCCAGGCCACCAACTTCTACGGACTCTCCTCAGATACCCCCTTCCTTTCTGGCCACCCAGGTTCTGGCCCTCATCACCACCCGTGTGAGTTCCTCTAATCACTCCATCATGCACAGTCCTGCCTCCCACAGGCCTCCCCTGCTCAAGAACCACCCAAGGCTCCCTGTGACCTGATATTTTGAGACCCTCCTGCCCCAGCCTGACTCTCAGAGCCCTTAAAATCTGGCTCTGACCTATCAACCCCCTAGTTCCCACCTGTTTTATCCAGCCCAGCTCTCGGCCCTTCCCACACACCCCACACGGACCTGCAGTCCCCATGCAGGGACCCCTCTCCCCTTCCTTCCCATCCCACAGCCCCAGAAGCCTCAGCTGGTCCATCCACCTTTCCATCTCAAGAGTCCAGCTGCATCCCTACCTCACGCCAAATATTTGGCGATTAACTCTTCTTCATATGTGTGTTTTCACCTCCCAACTAATCCATAAAATCCTACAAGACAAGAATCATGGGTATTCAAAGTAGGTGGTCTCAACCCCCTCCTCAGGCTCTGACATCTGGTCTAGAGTTTGGAAAATCGAGTATCTTCATAGGATCATCCAACCCGCAGCATCTAGCATGGCGGCGCCTAGACTCCCAAACATGGGGCATCCGGGCGCTCGCCACCCGTGCCTGCCACAGCAGAGCACAGCACACGGGCTCCCCAGAAACCGCCCTCTATCCACTTATTTTATGGCTGATTTCCCCCCAGCACCTTATAGCAAATATTTTCAAACATACAGAAGAGTCAGAATTGGACGGTGATGCCCACGTCCCCACCAGCTCGATTCCACCAGCAGCCCACCACAATGCCTTTGCCACCTACCTGTCCTTCTCTGCACCCCTCTGTCCACCCACCAGCCCAGTTTATTACTTTTGGTGCACCGAAAAGTAATCTGCAGACGCCGTGCACCTCTCCCCGATGCTTTAGCGTGTGCATCACTGACTTGAGTTCGGCACTTGTTTACAGCCTCTTTTCTGTCTTTTGGGGTAAAAGTGTTCACATGACGAAATGCACAAATCTACAGATGCATGCGCCTGTGCGGTCCCTCCTAGCCCCCCTGGAAGTCCCCTCATGCCTCTTCCCAGTCACCCCCACCTCTCAAGATGACCACTCTTAACTGTTTTCCACCATCAATTAATTTGGCCTGTTCTAGAACTTTCTATAGGTGGAACAGTGCTCCACTGCCTCTGAACCTTTCACGCTGTATAATGTATTTGAGGCTCATCTACCTTTGTGCATTCCAGCCCTTTGCTCCTTTTCCATCGCTGTGTAATATTCCTCAAAAGTAAGTTCCACATGTTCTCATCTACCTCGCTGCTGATGGATGTGTGGGTTGTTTCCACTTTTGAACCCTTATGAATGGAGCTACTATGAATATTCCTGACAGGCTTTTGGTTGCAATTTATTTTGAGGGATGATTTTCTCATCCCTTTGCAACCTATGTCTCTTCAGAGGATGTCAACCAGTAGAGAACAGAAAACCCTCCTCCCACTTGTCCTCCAGCTGCTGAAGATTCTAGGAATGGGGTAGAATCAGGACTGCCTGAGCCCCCAGACTCCCAGCCGCAGCTCCCACTGTGGGGTCCTGACTCTGCCCATGTCCCTCATGATAAAATCCAGTTAATAAAATTCTGGGGCTACTACATATATTTGTTTAAGTGGCTTGTCCCCTCGATGGGAAGGGTTGACACCAAGCAATTTTGGATGTTTGCTGAGTGTCCAGTATCTATGGGGCAATACCCTGGGCATCATGAGGGATGCAAAGAAATGCCAGGTGCTGT